>NC_137798.1:478915-683915 GCF_963383645.1 Muscardinus avellanarius
GGGATCAGATAATATGAAAGCATCAAATTATGAAACTAAAAGATGGTTGATTTTCAATAAAGTTTTATGTTACAGGATGCACTCCATTGCACTTTAGGCAAAAGTGTCATGCTTTTTTGAAACTTAGTGCTTACCTGATGACACTTCTCTCAGCCAAATTCTAATGACTCCGTAAAGAATAAAACAGGTGCAACTGAAAGCACACTGGGATTTCATTACTTAGACTTCCCCAGAAATTTTGCTGCCAAAGGAAAATCCTAAAGAAATGGGTTGTGAGGCAAGGTAAACTGCATGTGTGGCCCAGCAAGCTGCTCAGTGCAAGGCAAGTGATGGGAAACTGTTTAATGAGAACAGGCTTGTGTGGATCAGATGCCGAGCATTTGGAAGACTCAGAAGGTCTGCATGACATTGCATGGAGTGACATTATCTGGTTAGAGAGTTTTAGTAATGAAAATGTAAATGTTGCTACCGCAGAAACCCTGGAGACTCTACAGAACCAGCAATTGTGAGTCCTTATATGAGCCAGGCCTCCAGACTTCAGGCTGTTACAAGACATGTTAAATTGCAGAAGAGTAAGATGAGGGAAAACATGTGATTTGTGTTAAGTGCAAAATCTTCAGAGTACTTGTTAATATCATGGCATTGGGAAGGCATATAGATGTTTAGTAAACATTGTTGATTGTCACAGTGACAAAACAGGCTGTCAAGTCTTGCCTTAGAACTACTTCTATACATAAAGTCCCTGCTGTCACTGTGGGTTGTCAAGGGTTAGAATGAGTTCTTGGCTAAAATATGTCTATACATTTAGAGGGATTTTAGATATCTAGGTAAGTGACTAGTTGCCCCATGCTTTAATTTTTTTGACTTTATAAATTATAGCTCAGTTACTCAATTGCATTTTAAAGTGTCTTGAGATTTCTCTATCCAGTCATCACCTCTGGATTTTCTGGGCTCTGTATTGATAGAATATAGATAAGAAAAAGTCTTTAAGATAAACTGTTAGGATTTACACCTGACACCTTAGTTTCAGGGCTTTCCTGGTGAAGTTTCCACCTGAACTCATTTTGAATGATAATAACTAGCCTAATCCACATAGATGAGGTTTGTGACTGCTAGGCATTGTCACTCACTTTGTCTACAAAGGAAGTGAGAAGTGGTGAACTGAAGAGTTTGCCTGAGGTCACTTGGTAACCGAGTGATGCAGCCTTAGACCTCTGACTTCAAACCCTTGTCTTTTCAATTTTGGTATTGCATTAGGAGGATTAACTATTTTCTTCTATTCTTGATTTTATTGCTTTTTTACCCTTTCAAATTTATTTTGTCTTCAGTAGTGTAGTGTTTATTTCCCTCTTCCTGGTGGATCTTGGACTTCCTCAGAATCGGAACAAGGCTTTGTATTTCTTTAAGTCTCTTACAGCAAATGGTGTCTTACCTCTAAGAGTTTAGCCAAGCTTTTTAGTTGGGTATGCTGTCTCTTCTAGTATTAATTAGTTAATGAATTTATTTATTTATTTATTTATCGGTGCATTGTAATCATACATCTTAATCGGGTACAAGATGGTAGAGGCATACACACACACATCACTCATTTAGTCCTTCTCTACTTCCCACCCCATTCTTTCACCCTCCCTCTTTCTCATGTTCAGCTTAGTGATTAACTTTGATATGTTTGTGATTATACATCATGTGGATTAGGGAATTTACCTCTTTCCCCCTCCTCTCACCTTCAGGTAGATCACCATATTTGCCATCTAAGGTTTCTCCTACTTCTTGTAGAATTCCTCCTAGTTTCTATATTTCTTCTCACACCTCTCTCTTTTTTGTCAGTCAGTACTCATTTATTGGGTGAGTGTCACATTATTTCCTTCTAGTATATGAGACTGTTATTTTGAAAGTTGTCTAAGGACACAAAGAATTATCTTCATAGGCATTTGAAGAATTAATGTGTAATTAATTTAATACAGATGTATATGGAACCTTGTCAACGGGTTCATATTTGAGGGCACAGTCCTTCAATCCTTCAATATAGCACAGTGGAAAAGTGATAAACGTAAGAGGAAGAAAATCACATAACTTGGTTATTGATGGATTTTTCTTTTAAAAAACATTGAGATTACTACAATACTGTTTTGTGTACATCAGTATTTTCTCATGAGTCCATAAACTGATTTTCAGGCAGTGTGATGGCTTCTGGATGCTTTGTGACAGTGAAGCCCATTGCTTGCTGACTCCTAATGTGCAGAGCAGTCAAATGCAGAATATGGAATGCCTTCTCAACTACTTTGACTAGCTGTGTGGCCAGTCTTACCTCAGCATCTTGTTTGTAAAATGTCTTTGTTGCCATTTAGCTACTTTGAGTTGTATTCTTAAATCTTTGCTATGCATCCTAGATGTCAACAAATTTATAGGTACATTAAAGCCTAATAAATCACTATTTCATGAACAATTTAATAGAAGAACAAAGATGAATATAAAATTCTACTTTCATTACAAAGGTAAAATAGTCACTAAAAGTGATTTTTGGGGGAGGAGAAAAGTAAATCCCTTTAATAAATCATCTTGGGAAAAGTGTATATCCACGTGCAAGAGACCTTCTTCTACATCATATACAAAAATTCACTCAAAATGGATTAAAGACTTCAACATAAAGTCCAAAAATATAAAACTCTTAAGGATCCTTAACATTGGTCTTGGCAATAAATCTTGGGTATGACACACACAGAAAACAAACAACAAAATGATTTTGAATTTCCTAATAATTTTGTATTTACAGGAATATCAAATCTTCAAGTCAAATAGAATACTTTCTGAAAATAACCATTTCATTTAATCTTAGAACCAAGAAACACCCCAGGTGCTTTCTGGGGTAAAGGAACTCTTGCTGTGTTCCTTTAACCACCACTCAACCATTCCCATTTTATGGTTGCCATCCTCCCACTCCTTCAGCTCCCCTACCATGGCTTGTACCCACAGGCCTCCCTCAGAAACAATGACTGACACACAGCTGCTAATGGCACCAGGCAACCTCTTCTCAAGCTCTTTGTCCTAAATTCCCCTGTGCTGCAGATTGCACACAGGGACCATGAAATGGAAATGGCAGAGCAAAAACCTACAGTCGTCATCTTTCAATTATATGCAGTGTAAAAGCCTTATCAATCCACACGTTCTCCCTTATGTTATATTTAGGGCTGGAAATTCCTTGACAAAATTGTTTTTGGCTTATTTAGAAAACTGGCATAAAAATTGAAAAGCTAAATGTTCACTATCCTTTGTGAGCTGTTATTTGCTTCTCATAGTGTTCTAATCAAGGCAGGGTATATTTTAAGGAGATATTTATTTCTCTTAATAGAGTGACCTTTCCTTGAATTGCTCCTCCAAGGAGAAATACCATGTCTGAAGCAGACTAAAATATGTTGTCCAAAAACTATGTCGGTCTCCAAAAAAACCCTAGAAGTAGTTCTGAATTTTTACTTTTCTTTCTCTTTGAATTCACTTCATCATCAAATCAAAATTATGTTATAAATTCATTCATTTCTCCTCTATCACCAATATCATCCTTCTACACCAAGCCAAAATCATCTCGCACTTGCATTTCAGAATTGGCCTCCTAATTTCTCTTCTTGCTTCTTGCTTCTTCAATCTATTCTCCACATGGCAACAACCAGCATGAGTTTTTGTCCCTCTGCCCAGAATTCTCCAAAAGTTTCCTATTGAATTTGGGATTAAAATGAAAACTTAGTATGGCCAAAAGGTCCATGAATTATTTGACTGCTGTGTACCTCTCTACAACTTTTTAAATTTAATTGTCTGCTATGTGCTACGCACTGTTTTAAGTGATGGAAACACAGTGATTAAGACTAAATTCTCCCTCAAAATGCATATGTTTCAGGAGATGGAGATATACCACAAACTCTGAAAGACAAGATGAAACCTGCGATGTGGAGATTGGAAGAAAGTGCACAAGGAACTACTGGAGGGTTTTAAATAGCCCTGTTTCGCATTTTCTAAAGATGACTCTGGCTACGGTGAAGAGAGTGAAATTCAAGGGGGCAGAATGGAACTAGGAACTCCAATTAGGAAGCTCTAGCAGTGGTCCAAGAAAGAGATGTGAATCAGTTGGTCCAGCTTGCATAAAAAGAGGGCAGATCCAGGGTAGTGTCTCCAAGCCAACTGATGAAATGTGGGGTGTGAGGTTCACCAGAAATTTATACTTCCATTCTCTTGGCTTGAATGGTTGGGTGGAAGTGCTATGGGAGACTGAGATGTTGAAAATAGGCGTGGCAGCAAGTGAGGAAACAAAGAGCTTTCATTCTGTGGCCATGGACTTCTGCACCAGTTTCTGGTGTGCACACACCTAGATGTTTTTAGGCTCAGGTCCTCTGCAAGTGGCATTTCCTTTCAATTAGAATGTTCTTATGCTCCAGCATGATAATTCCTTATCCATCAGATCCTGGTTAAATTGTCACCTATTCAGAGACATTTCATTACTCTTTATACAGCTTGATTTTATTTGTTCACTACTGAATTCACCACTGCATATAGTAGAGAATTGTACATAGGTACTGGTAGATATTTTTTGAAAGATTGCATTCTGTGGATCATTGTGCCAGCTTATTAGTTGCATGTGAATGCCCATAAATTGTTTGATTTCAATTGGACAGATTTAAAACAGATCAAATTTTATGCATTCCTATTGTTTTATATACTGGTAAGATGTTTCAGCAAATAGATTATTGGTTTCTTCAGGAAATAGACTACTCTTCCATTTACCTTTATATGCCAGTGCCTCACTCAGAGTGACCATGGACATGGGATTTACTTATCTAAGTCTCAGTTTCATAATATGCAAATGCAGCCTCTCTTTTAAAGAATTTTGGTAACAAATGGGGTAATCCATACAAAGCATATAGCACATTTCCTATTATATTGTAAGCACTAATCAGTATGACTATTGTTGGTATTAGTATTATTATCAATATTTATTGCTGAAATAATGGACATTTGTGACATTTATGGACCTTTTAAATGAGCAAACATGTTGCTATCCATTCTCCTCATTGGTAAACAAAAATCACTATGTCAATAATCAAAATATTTATTCCAAACAATGTCTTACAAGGTAATTCTTGAAACAGGCATTTAAGGGATTTACTATCATGATTCTTTCCTATTATTTGAACAGATTTAGTTACAGGCAAATCTTCATAAACTTCATATTTTAAAAAGGTTTTAATGGAATTAGCTTTCTAGAAATTATAAAAACAAAATATTTTGACTTCTGATATGTGCGAGCAATAATAAACAATAAGATCTACTATATAAGCTAAAAGCACCATTTAATATTTGCTCAGTATCTTTTTATATCCAGTACGAAAATACATCAGAATTCTTGATAGGAGGTTACTTTTATGAGTCACTTATTTTTTTTCTCTCTCTCTCTATATATATTTGATGATTTGATGTCATCATGAAGTAAGACATCAGTATGCTTAAGGACCTAGCACTGTGGAAATAGATTTTTATATTTAAGAGATTTGTGCAATTTTAAGTAAGGCAGTGCCACCCAATATCGCAGCATGCTTCATGAAGAAAAGATGCTAAATTTCCTTGACCTACTTTCATCTTCATGTTTAGGAGATAGTGCCTAAGAAGTAAACAAAGTAGTTGTGCCTCACATAGGAGATGATTATTGTTTGAATTTATGATTCATGCCTTGAGCAAAATTTTGTTTGCGGCCTCATTTGCAACCATAATTTATAACTTTACCAGGAATATGCTGTGTATTTGGAAGGTAATATATCAGACTTGCTTTGTCCTGAAACAGTTTTCTAGCTCTGGGTGTAGTATTTTCTGTGTTTCTGTTAGCTATAAAATTTCTAGGCATAACATTTATTGTAGCAAATATGGAAATTTTTTAAAAAAATGTATTCCCCTTAGGAATGTCTTATTGTATTTATATTCTTATTATGGCTAAATACAACTAGTGTTTAAAGGAGTTGTTAATCATGCAAGTATCTGGTTACAAACGTAGAAGATCCGACATTTACAGAGTTTTGGGAAATAAAGATTGCATGATTTTTGCATTTTGTGTACATCTCATCTAAGAAGCTAAGAAAAAGTAACTCATACAATATTTGTGTGTGCCTTTAACATCCAGAGTTTTTTCCTATTGAAAATAAGTAGATTGTTATACTGTGAATTTTGCCTATTCTCTTTTTATCTATAAGTTAGTAAAGCACTTCCCACAAGACTAGGTGAAAGTTCTGTTGTCCATTTTAATTTCAATTGTCTCAAGCACTACACCTAGAAATACTGAGTATTTTACATATAAATATCAATTTTATTCCAAGTTGCAGAAATGTTCAACTTAATGCAATAGTCTTTCTAACATTGAGTTATTTCTTTGTCTCTTCCTATTTTACAATTTTTATTATGATGTCCTTTTTAAGAGTAATGCTTAGTCCCCCAAATAAATTAGCTTAAAATTAGTTTGAAAAAATTCGGTAACTTTATTTGAAAATAGCAAGTTTAATAATTATGAAAAATAAATGCAATTTAAGATATAATTTTAAATTACTAAAATTATGATCCTGCATCTGATGATATAAGGTGGAAGCACAGTTAAAAATATCTGTCTTGCCTTCTGATATGATTCAAGAGAAAGGAAGCTAGAAGACAGTAAGAAATTTAAAACTTGAGGAAAAAGCTCAGTGATGAGCATTATAGCCTAAGATGCTTGATGTTGATGTGCTTATATCATAAAAAATAGATCAGCCCAGAGTCAGAGTCCTCCAGAAGTTTGTTCTCTCCAAGTTCTCCGCAGAGGTTTTCTTGACAGGAAGGCAAGTAGACTGGATAGTCTACTGAGCAAGAAAGCAATCACTTTTATTGACAGGTCAGTAGGGAAGGGAGAAGAAATTGGAGAATGCCTTTAGTCACTATGCTGGACTTCAAACAGAATTAAAACTCTGTTCAGTCCTATGTAGGTTCAAGACCCATTCGGCATTATTACATCTTTCTTTCCTTCCCCCAGTTATTCTTCATTCAGCCATTATAACTAACCACAGTAATTTTCTTAGAACAAAGGAGAGCACCGCAACAATAGCTTTAAAAATGACGAGGTTTAAATGCCCAAGGTCAGAGTGTAGCATTCTGATTTCCATAAGTATTTCAAATGCTACAGGCTTTATGTAATAATTTTAATGTGAAAAATATGCAGGCCACGCTTCACTGATCTTTGCATATACTGCAAAGAGGGGAGAAAAACCTTAAAAATTGCTTAGCTTTAATTGAGCAAAAGGATTCACATGTGATCTGAACTTGTGGCTCCTAATTCCTCTAGACAGCTCTGGTTGCTGTGTGATGATCCTAATTAAATTATGTAACAGCATTGAACTAGCTAAGCTAAAGGGCCTGTTCTTTCACATTACCTGGTGGCTTAACTCTTTGCATGATTCTGGGTTTGGGGCTCTGGTCTTCTACCATGATCTTGTATGTTTTTCATTGTTAAGGGTACAAAAACCAAAATTTTTATGGGATCCGCCTTGAAAGCTTTGGCCTGCAGGTGGCAGCATTGTAAGGTTTTGGAAGTCTTGCGCTCCAAGGGCCTAGTGTTTTTTAGCTGTCTTCCTCCCCATGCCTCACTCCCCACCCCACCCCCAACCTCATCGGGCTGAGCTAACATCATTACACACTCATGTCAGATAAAACTAAAGTGGGAAGAAATGTCATAGCCAAAAAATTGGGCTTTGTTCACTTTGGTCTGTGTTTCATTATATTTCTGATATTATAGTACATTTGTAATTCTGACTTGAGATTCAGCTAGAGGAGGCTTCTCAGTAGACAGACATTAACCCAATCCAAACCACACTACTTCAAAATAGACATTTTAGCAAGTACAGGAAGGGAAGCTATACTTTGGGAGAATAATTAACTTAATCATGCTTATTTGAATCACTTGAAAACAATTTAAAAGGCTTTGAGAGTCCGTATTAAAGCCTGTTTATGAAGTCTTCACAGCAATCCCAGGCAATCTTGCAAAGGTTGCCTTTTCCTTCCTTCTTTCCTTCCTTCCTTCCTTCCTTCCTTCCATGCATGGTCACTTGTTTATACTAGTTATTATTTGGCCAGAATAAAAAGAAACAAAGATTTGCAAAATTTGATGCATCTGATTTAAAAGTCATTCTCTCTTTGGCTTATAATAGTGTATTGCCTTATGCAATACTAATATTGTTTAAGATTATAGCGGTATAATACACAATAAATGCATGTGCAGAAGTTCTTTCTTATCTGAGGTGGACAGGTTTGAAGACCCCCAGTGGATGTCTGAAAAAATAATACTGAGCCCTATACATGCTTTGTTTATTCATATACACACATACATGTGGTAAGGTTTAAGTTATAAATTTGGCACCTTAGGAGATTATAAAATAGAAAGATATAACAGTCTACTCTAATAAAAGCTATTTAAAACTTATGAATTGTTTACTTATAAAATTTTCCATGTGATATTTTTTGACCATGATGGACTTCTGCCAACTGAAACCCCAAAATGAACCTGCAGATCAAGAAGACTACTGTGCACAGACATTAGCATGGCTTCATTTATTGACTGTGATGCTTTTCATAAGCCCCAAAGAGATCTTGCAGTCTTGTCTTACATACTACTCCTTTCTGAAAGTTTATGCTTGAGAAACTTCCCCAGATGATAATGGGAGCAGTATAGCATAAGTACATTGGTATCAGGCCTTGTATGATGTCTTTCATTAACTGAATCCTTGGGGAAAATTGTTTCTGAGGTCAAGATTGGCAAAATTGTTTAAGTATTATTGAAAGTATAAAACAAAATTGTTTCTCATATATATATATATATATATATATATATATATATATATATAGTATTGCAGTTTCAAGAACAAGCACTGATGTTGGGACCAGCTCTTTAAATAAAATAGGACCTCTGCGGTCTCTGGAGGGAACATGCATAAAGCAAAGTAAATGATTTTCTGTCAACACTAAGTAGACAGGTGCTTACATTGAACAGCATTCTAATATGTCTCTGAATATTTATGTCTTCTTTTTCAAATGCATTGCCCATGAATGTCACAGCTGTCAAATGTCTGTACACAAGAAGATAAAAAATGAAATTAATAAAAGGCAAATCAACATTTTGTTTGTTTGAAACACTTTCCTCTTCCCCTGCTTCTTTTTTATTTTTTAATTTTTTTTTTAACTCAGCTGTGTTTTAGGATCTGGAAACAGCTGCGTTTTCTAAAAGGCCAAGGAAAATGTGAGTTGACTAGTTGTTATGGGGGCTGGCACCAGGGCCTGTCTCAGTATTTAAACAGCAAAATAAATAATCAACAGAATTAATGACTAAAAGAACCTGTTCTGAGGAGTTTTCTGGCCATTTCTGCTGTCCATGTGCTTGGTTTGCTTGGGTGCCAAAAACGAGATTCTGACAGGTTGTCACTGGCCCAACCTGAAACTCAAGTTTGTGAGGTGAGAGGCTCTTAAATCTTTCTGCTTCTGTAACTCAGAGTTGTAGCTCTACAGGGTTAGTGCCAAAACAAGCCAATGTGTGCCCTTGGAGTTACGGAGGAACTTGGTTTTCAGAGCAGAGATGACTAAATAAAATTGGTGGTAGATCAAAGCAGTGGAAAAAAGGCCATTTGGTCATTAGATCCTTGCATCTCAAGGACCATGTGTATAAAGAGTATGTGCTAGGCTGGGGTGGTGTGCGCGCTTGTAATCCCAGCATTCCAGAGGCTGAGACCGGAGGATCACGGTTCGCGGCCAGCCTCAGCTATTTAGTGAGGCCCTCTGCAACTCAGTGAGACCCTGTTTCAAAATAAAGAATAAAAAATTGGGGAGGGGATGTAGCTCAGAGGTCAAATGCCAAATGCCTCTGGGTTCTATCCCCAGACCCGGGGGGGGGGGGGGAAGAGAGTATGCGCTAGAATGTACTCGGTGGTCACTTGACAAAATATTATTAATAAGCAACAAATTTTGAAGTGTCTGGTTATTATTTACTACTAGTAGCCCTCAGCAAGAAGATACCCCCAGAAACGTTTATACCTTCTCTGAAGTGTCTGAATGAACCATCTGGCCATAAAGAATATAATTTAAATGCTAAACTGGGAACTTAAGCTGAGGAATTGTTTGTACTTGTTTTATCCACGATGATAATCCTTCTCAATAAAAACTCTCCAAATTGTCAATTAGTTGTTGTAAAAGACTCTGTTTAGTAAGAGTTAAGATATAGTGCCAACTTTTAGTGACTTAATTTTTTAAATTGATAACCACAGATGTGAACCAGATGTAATGAATATTGGTTTAGTTCATATTTGATTCGAAGAATGTGCTGGTGGCTCCAATTTTGTTATATTTATAAAAGTAGAAAAAATCCACATAGGCCCAGTTATGATTTAAAGAAGTTCACTTGACTTTGTTTTTTCTTGTAAGAAGATTTCAATAAAATTTCAATAAATTGCCAAATTTCAGTTGGCAATTTGATTAAATAAATGAAATTCTACAAAAGTAGTTTGTTACGTGCCTTGGTTCAAGTTCCCTAGTTGGAACTGTGCATTTGATAATGGATCACTTTAATAACATAGCAATTTATTTTAACTCAGTAATTTTATATTTTATCAGTAAAACTTGGGATGGTCAGATCGGCATAGATTGTACAGGTGTTTTAAGGAGTTGTTGATGATGCTCTCTGGGCTGAAGCCTAGAATTTCTGTCTGGCCTTTGAAATCCTCTTCCTGCCTCAAGATGGATCACAAACACTACCTTTTCCAAGTCCTCCCTGATTATTCTTAGAATTATTTTTCTCTACTTAGCACTTTGTATATACTTTATTTTAATGCTTTTATTGATAGTTTGTACTCTCACATTGTAATGTAGTTCAGATAGTAATATATGCACACAGCACTGAGCCTCCCCTCCCACACCAAACACTTTGCAGGTACTATTATTTGCTGCTTTACGTTTTAAGTTGTTGTTGTTGTGTCTGCATCTAATATATAATAAACTCATCAAGAGCAGGGGCTTTGTATGATAACAGCGCTAGTACTCTTGTTTGCAGATTGCTTATAAATGTTGTGGCTTTCACTATTGGTTGCATCTTTGTTGCTTTTTTAAGCTGTTTGTCAATTGGTTTCAGTTAGAGAGGATCATTTGGCAGGAAAAAATGAAGCTATAAAATATAATCGAAATGCTTATTACTATTGAAAACTTTCTAGGGCATTTCGTTACATATATAGAGACTATCTAAAAAATATGCAACCATTACCAGCAGTTCACTCTTAAGTTCACATTTCAAATAGATTGCATCTGTTTCTAATCAGGTAACTAAATGATTAGCAGGAGAAAACATGTGACTAGAAAGCGTGCAACCCTTGCTGATATGTATTATTCTTAAGCTCTCCAAACCTAAGGTCAATAAAGAATTGTACATGCATCAAGAAGAGCTAGATTAGAGGAAGAGTTTTAGCTGTAAACCTTTTTGTGAGCTGTTATAAAAACAGAACTAATTTAACTGATAGGTTTAGGCATTTGAGGCTGACATGCAAACTAAGGAATGTGAAAATAAATGAGAAAAATGGTGACTAGAAAAATATGAGAATTGTACTTGAAGTAAAAAAGTTTACTATGTTGAAAGTTAATGAACAGATGATTTCATTCCTTTTTAGACAGCTAGATTTTTAACTCAAAGCTAGTGAGAAGAATGGGGGAACAAGTTTTATAAAAGAAAATAAATGGAGATTATTACAAATAAATGTTGGAACACTCTTGGTTTGCTTTCATTCTTAATGGAAGAAAAAATGACTTTTTTGAGGTAATAGATCATTTTAAGATCATACTTATCTCTTAGCTTAATCCATCAAACTGAACCACCTCTCTTTTTGAACAATTTTTACACCATTGAGCTGGAAGTTAACAGAACAAAAAGCTCTGTTCTCTACTCCTGATTTGAACCAGACACAACCAACTTCAAAACTGCATGCTGTCCTCCAGTTAATCTCTCTCTCTCTCTCTCTCTCTCTCTCTCTCTCTCTCTCTCTCTCTGTCACAGACAGTTTACAATAGAAAAAACCCAATCAATTGGCTTGGTATATTTTTCCAGGATTTATTAGAGAACTCAGCTACACTTTTCTGTGTACTTTCTGACTCAATATAGTCAAATCTCTTTGGTTTAATGGAACTTTATGTCTGACAACATGAGTGCACCTACACAACTCTTATAAAATAAGGGGAAATTTAGTTTGATATAAAGGTCTTATGAACATAATGCCTTATGACAGTATTTTGTTATTTTTTAAATTGGAATATGATATCCAAGTGAGATATAGAGGAGCAAGTTCAAAGAACTTACAACCATAGGATTCTCAGCCTTGGAAAATTGTTGGAAATTTTGGAGGGTATAGAACTTCCAAGAAATATAGGATAGGGACCTTGACCCAATTTTAACGAAATGTACAGGACAGAATGATCTTATACTGAGTTTAATTTTTTTCCATAATTTTAAAATTCATCTTCTGATTATACACCTACAACTTAACTAATGCTGTAGTTAATGAACATGTTTCAAACAATTACAAATTATAGTAGTAGCTTTACTGAATTTTACACTTCTGATCAAAGACTTGAAAGCCAAAGTTTACATAAATTTTTAGAACAAAAATTTGTTTTTTGGTGGTACTGGGGTTTCTAGAAACCCTTCTGTCTCTGGGCTACACTCCCAGACCTATTTTTATACTTTTTTATTTGGAAACAGGGTCTCTTAAGCCAGTGCGGCTGGCTTCGAACCTGCACGATCCTCCTATCTCCGTCTTCCAAGCACAGGGATTATAAGCGTGTGCCACCATGCCTGGCTCTTTAAAACAAAATTTTAAGTATCATTCTATATTCTACATAAAATGCCACTATATCACTTAAAGAATCAGTGTCTAGTTAAAAAAAAACAACAACACTAAGTTCATGTGCCAATTGAAAAGCCAGTTGTCTTTTTCTGATCAAGATTTTCATGGCTATAATAGACCATGGTGTATTAGTCTTCAGCCTTCTTGGCTCTAGCCCAAATAATTCTACATTCTTTAATATTTTCCTAGGGTTCTTATTTTCCATAACTGGTCATATAGGCTCTGAACCCTTAAATCTGATAATCAGGATTCTTTATGTATGTATATTTTTTCTTTCTTTTTTCCTTTTCTTGTTGGTAGAAATAGAGGCTAAGAAATTTTTCTTTAAAAGTCATGGGAAAACAGGGTCTATAACATTTTTCCTTTTACCATTAAATTTGCGGGTTTTCCTCATAGCTTATCTTTTGCTCAAGATATCCGGTAAAACCTCTTTTCAAAATCTAGACTTCAAATTTATGTCAGTCGATTCACACCCTGCAAAACAGACCAGCTCAACACTCAGCTCAGTTTCTGAGGCAACAAGCACTTGTCTCTATAGAACAACTTAGTTTAAGCAATTAAAAATCAAGCCCTATACACATAAACACACTATAATTAACTGTTTAATAGTGGAAGCTTGCTTTTCACATTTTTTCCTTTGAGGGTAGTCAAGGTGAATTACTTGATTTTTCCATCACTAAATGCTGTAGCAGCTCAGTCTTTTGCAAGCCTCCCATCCCCACATATTTTCCTATACCCACTATATTTGACAGTAAAACTGCCAAGCCCTATTATTTCCAACTGACAGAAATTTAATGCATAGTTGAGTCAGTTATTTAACTAAATAAATTGCTTAAAGTTAACTCTATTTGTAAGACCACAAGGTGTTTCTAAAATGTGCTGCCCTTTTATATCATAAACCTGGATTATGTTTACAACCCATTTCCCCTCAGCAGTTTATAAATCAAACAAAGAACACAGAACAATGCATAAAATCCCTGTGAAACCACCCTCAGAGTTTTTGTTAATGACAAAAGCATCGTGGGAGCTGGATTTACTCTGTATGGTGGAGAATAAAGGTTTGGTTTAAAGTAACCGAAGTTTTTAAGGTTTAACCAAGCTCCTTTAAGAGTGATCGACTTTGAAATGAGAATTTTGTGACGCTACCAACCATCTATTCAATTATTTAAGTACAAAAATGGCAGGGCATGCTAAATAGTTCTGGCCACACTTTTCCATCTTCTTTGCTCAGTCATTAACAAATAATATGTCAAATGTTCTTAGGAGCATATGATTTTGTTTTTATTGTTTGTTTTTCTGTCTCATGAATTCCTAAGGAAAGCCAGTAAGACCTACTGTCCTGTCTTTGTAGTGAAGGAAGATTCCTGCAACTCACTTTATAAACACAAAAGTTCTACTTTGTTGTATCACTTGCAGGTTTTGGGAGATTGAGCACCAGCTTAAAAGCACCTGCATAGTATAATTCTTAAGTGCACAGAAGCACAAACTTTCAAGAAATGAAGATTTTTTTACACAAAAATAGTGATGTAGAGGCAGGACAAATTTCTCAATGTAATTGATGCCTGGAAGACCAAGCTCCAGCTAATATAAACCTTCTGGTTCTCTTGCAGGCCATGGCTGGTTGGTAGTAAGCTGTTTCTTAAATCAGAAGAGATAATATAAAATTCACTAGAGATTAAGACAAAGTACTTTGAAGGTTGTTTTGATTTCAGGTTTTACTGGTAAGAGCTGACATATTTGTAAAAAGCATAAACAAAGCAGAGAAATATTCATAGCTAATCAAGGATATATAGATTAAGGACAAAAGGCAGTTATTTACAAAATTACTTTTTTCTTATAAGAGGAAAATAATTAAAAAACAAGACTAATTGTAAAAAAATTTTTCAAAATAATTTTTATTACATTTAGCAAGTTTCCAATAAGTCAAATAGGGGGCCTATTTGGACTCTTCAAGGAGAGTTAAAGAAATGAAAAATTATCAGAAATGAAAATTGGGAGCACTAAGCAATCTGAAGAACTCATAAAAGATTACCCTAACCCCCAAAAATATATATATATATAAGCTTGAGAATAGTGCATAAGACAAAAAATAAAACAGCTAAAACAGAGAAAGAAAAAATAAACAATGCCCAATTCCTTAAAAACTTTGCTATGAGTTATCTCTATGAATTATTTCATTGCCTTGAGAGGATGATGTTTGCAAATGAGAGAAAATGTCCTAAAAAGTAGTACATATTACAGAGATTCAACTAAAATAACTGGACATGTTACATGAAGAAATGCTGATGTACTTTGGATCACAGTTCCATTTGTTAAGCTTTATTATACCTGCAGTATATAATATTTATAAAGACTAGACTGACCCCCTAAGAAGGTATACATGGACATGGTAGCTAAGAGCTAGAACACGCTCTACCTCTTGCTCTTGACCTGAGTTTGCTCCTCTGTGCCCCTTCTTCTGAACCACTTGTTGACTCTCACCTATCAAATCACTCTCCATCATCGCCTATGCTGTTCCATTATTTTCTTGTATTTGCAGTGATGTACCACCTACACAGAACTCTCCAACTTTGTAGTTGTTCGAGGTTCATAGTTTACAGCACAATAATTTCAAATGTTTGCATTTATTTCTGTAAGTTCTTTCAGTTCTATTTTGCTGTTGCACTAATTTTTGCCGATGATGGAGCCTAAGAACAGTTAATTTCCTCTAATTTATGCAAATATGGCTACTACTATTGTCCTTAACTACCATCTCTGTGTCTTGCTCTGCTGGAAAGGAATTTGTTTATACATATTCCAGCCTCTTCCACCAGAAACTCCTCGTTAGTTAAAAGACATTGGCTCTTATTTACCTCAGTAAATTTCTTCTTTCTTTCCTTTACTGTTGCTGTGGTTTGAACTGTTTGCCACTTAATTATTTGGTTGATTCTTATGAGTATATCACATAACTCTTTACTCGTTTTAATAACTGTTTATTAAGAGCCAACTCCTACTGATTTAGCCAAGCCATAAACTCAGGTTTTCTTACCCTGAAGTCATCCACTAGTCAAAATCCTTGCTTGCCATGTACTTAAAATCTCAACTGTAGGATGCATATTCCATTTGAAACAAGATAATCCTTTGTGAAACTTGTTTCCCATATTGTATTAACAGATTCAGGACATTTTAATTTCATAGCCAGGATCCATCACTTTGCAGGAACATATGCTCCAGGGAACTCCATGCTAAGACAGGGAAGTTTGTTTTAAAAGGTGATGTTAGTTTTGAGAATGGGTTGATATTTGTTTTATTGTTTGTTTGTCTCACTGATGACTTGTGTGGCATGTTTTGATTTAATTGTGTTAAGAATTTCTTTTTTCTCTCAAGTCTGCCTAAGGGGAATGGGGATGGGTTTATTGATAGATACAAATAGAAAAGTAATAACTTCTGAGCAATTTGGTTTGGTACAGCCCTTTGGAAACAACTGAAATAATGTCTTTCTTTACTGGTATTATTTACATACTAGAAATTACATCCATCCATAGAAGCAAATACTTCATGCTTTGGGGTTTCAATTGGTAGAAGAGATATCTAACAGCAGACACAAAGATTCTATGATGCTGAAAATACTCAAGTCCCAAGACATCAAAGGACTTTACAAATAGAACATTTATGATTCATTGCTCAGTTACATACATATAATCTTGAATTAAATGTTTAATACCAATCCAAGGTTATCTCTTCCTCATATAAAACCAGCTTGGATCTTTCTAAACCACTTGCAAATTCTTGCTATAACATATATTTCTTGAAATTTTTCACTATAGACATTTTGTGGCACTGATTCTGAATTTGAATTCCTGCCTGGAATTTTTTGGTAAAATTTCTATTACTTATTAAGTTGAAGAAAGACATTCTTGGGGAAGGAGGAATAGATTTCTAATTAACACTTTCTATGGTCCTGACATTATTCTATGCTATTTACATATATTATCCTAGGTAGTCTTCATAATAGTCTTTTATTTTTCAAGGCATGGAAACTTATTTTTAAAAGTACATTTGCTTTAAATAGAATGTCTGCAAGTATTTTTATCTTAAAATGTGTCTTTAAGATTCAAAACTTTGAAAAGTCATAATCGTTTTTATGCTCACTTATTACACGATCTTACAAAATTGCTTGATAACTGGTAATATGTTTGCAAAAGTGACCTCAGGTTAGATTAATTAGGTTCCTAACCTAATTTTTATTATAAATTATAATGATTTTTTTATTATAAAGACCTGCAAATATACAACCACAGGAAAGGAAATACTACATAGAATCCTAGTATCTTCATTACTTAGGTTATTTATTGTAAAGAATTTGTTTTCCAGGGCCAGGAGTGGTGGCCCTCACTTGTAATCCCACTACTTGGGAGGCTGAGACAGGAGGACCACAGGTTTGCAGCCAGCCTCGGCAACTTAATGAGACCCTGTTTCTAAATAAAATAATAAAATAGGACTGGACATGTAGCTTGAAGGTAGAATGCCCCTGGGTTCCTTCTCCAGTACGACAGAAAATAATTGTTTTTGGTAGTGTCATGATTTAGTTTGCTGTGCCAAGAAGTTAAAGCTATTTTACTATTCAAAATTTGAAACTGCTATGCAAATACAATAATTCTGCCTGTAACAATACGTACGTGGTGCCACTCTCAAGGCGTGGCTCGGGGACTCCAAGGGAGGGCACTGCCTTTTCACTCTCATTTTCTCATTGAGTGTACAGTAAAATTTTCCAGGTGCCACTGGTTTGTGCTGGTATTAGTGATCTGACAACTAGTAATTGTTTTTGTGGTGAATTTCATGTGTTACGTAAGCTAAGCTGAGGTAGTAGTTTTTAGCAAGTAAATATAGGCGTGGTCTGAGAAATTAACTCTTAGTACTCAGTTACTTCTATAGTGCTTGCTATGTTACGTATTACATCTCTGTAATACATTATTATTAGTTTTAAATGCTGAAATTTCTTTTTCTTCTACACTGAGACACAAGAAATGTTAGGCACTCCAGTACAGTTTCTGGCTCATTTTACAATAATATTAAGAAAAAGAATTGATATTAAATATTCTTACCACTGAAAAGATAACTCTGGGAGGTGATGTATTTGCTAACTAGCCTGTTAATGACAATTATATCACATTGTGTATATTAAAACATGTTTTAGACGTTTAATGTATACCATCTTTATTTGTCAAATTTACTTAAAAGTAGGATAGCTTTTAAAATTAAGAAATTTTGGTATTTAAAATTAGTTTGTTGGCTTCAAAAAGGAGATTTCAAGATTGTCTTTCTCAATTTACTTGTGCTGAGAAGTTGCATGCTTTGTCCTAGTGACAGCATAAATTGTTAAATAAAATGATGTGAAAAGTAAAAATTATAGAAAAAGATAAATTATCATGGAACAAAAATTTATTCCAAAGAAATTGGAAAAAGTTAAAGGAAAGAAGAAAGAAATGAAAATATGATGAAAACTGTATTATTCTTGGCTTTACAGATGTTAGAAATTTACACTACTATATCTTTTGACTTTATGTTTGAATAGTATTAAGGTTCCAGTTGTACTGCAGCACCATTTTTAGATTTTTTTGTGTGTGTATGGTACTGGGAATGAAACTCAGGGACTTTCTAAGTCCAAGCTATACTCTCAGACCTATTTTATATTTTATTTGGAAACAGGATATTACTAAGTTGCTGAGAGCCTCACTATAGGGGTGGCTTAGAACTGTGTGATCCTCCTGTCTCAGCCTCCCAAGTCCTGGGATTACAAGCGTGTGCCACCACGCCCAGCTCATATTTAGATTTTTAATGTAGATGATAAGCTCATAAAAATGGTTTATTATAGTTTTTTCAAACTAGAAAAACTACTGGAGAGGCTTATACAATACCTTATACAATTGACATTGTTGAATGCCTGATGGAAAAAGAATAAGTACAAAAGAAAAATGAGAGTGTTAACTGACTTATTGAATTAAGATTTAGGCCTTAACTTGAAGGCTGAATTAATATCTCCTGGGGCTTGTATTTTTATTTATAAAGGCTGACTACAGTCATGGTTGGACTTCCTTTACTTAGGTTGGTTTCATGTTTTACTCATTGAAACCAGGAAGTCTTAGCATCAACTAATCACCCAAAGATCTTTTTTTTTTTTTTTAAGAGAGGAATGCTTGGCAAAAAAGAAGTGGTTCAAATATTCAAAGTATAAGAGTTATTTAATGCTTCAAATATTGAATAACTGTTTTGAATCTTACAGTTTGTCCTGGCCCAACATCTGTTTCTATCTTCTATTTCTTTTATCATTTACTTTCTTTTCTTTCTTTCATCTGTACTGATGGCAAAAAACAACCTTGATGGCTTAAAATGGCTGATGCCTTAGCAGGGATTTAATGCAGTGGTATCAAATTTGTATTTGTAGCAATTATATTCATCACTACTATGCACGCTTAGTAAAATAAATACTTTCCCATTAATAATGCCCTGTGAAGCAAAAGAACAAAACAAAAGAAAAGGCCAGTGGTTGATTTTTATCAAGTCTTAATCCTTGAGTACATTAAAAAAATAATCTGTGAGAAATATGCAAAAAACACTTTGTTCCAAGTCAAAGTACAATGCTTATCTGAAGGAAAAGCACTTATGTGATTGTTGTGTGATTTGAAAAAATTGCAACCTCTATTATCAGCTTAATGGCTTTCTAATAGTTACACACTTTCTCATAAGATTATTGGTGACATAGTCAAATGTGACTTTTGGATATTATACAATAAAATGCAACAACACTTGGGAGATCTCTATAATTTACTGAAAAAATACATACATACATGTTTTAAGATGTGTTCTTTCTGTGTTGCCCAGGCTCAAACTCATGATATTCCTGCCTCAGCTTTTTTTTCTTTAAGAAGTTTTTATTTTTATTTTATTTTATTTTTTATTATATCTCCAATTTATTTTATTTTATTTTATTTTTTTAATCTTTTTAATTGGTGCATTGTAGTCATATATCACATTGAAGTACAAGACTTGAGAGGATATACAAGCACACATCATCCAATTAGCCCTCATCCACTCCCCATCCCATTCCCTCCCCCTCCCTCGAGCCCATGCTTATTTGGTGATTAACTTTGATACATTTGTTTATGTACCTCCTGCGTTTTAAAGAGGCTCCATCCTCCCCTATTCCATACCCTCTGATTGGTCACCTTAGTTGCTTCCACTATAGGGCCCTTTCTATAGCTTGACCTCTTCCTGTTGCCCCTTTCTGCCTAGTTATTGCTGATTAGGTGAAGCATCTGATTTTTATTTTCTGTGATATTTCTCTGTGCATGCTGTGTTGCAAGCACTGATCCCACTCTTGACGGCCCCAGTAGTGGCCTGGCTACCCAGTGGACTGATCCAGACCTCGCTGGCTCAAGCAGCGTCCTTGCCTCATGGGAGGCCCCGATTCTGGTCTCGCTGGCCCCGACACCAGCCTAACCCCTCAGCAGGCTCCGATCCCAGCCTCAGAGGCCCCAGCAACGGCCTTGCCTCATGGTGAGCTCCGATCCCTGCCTTGCTGGCCCCGGCACCGGCCTAACACCTTGGCAGGCTCCGATCCGGCCTCAGAGGCCCCAGCATCAGCCTTGCCTCACAGAAGGCTCTGATGCCGGCCATTGGCCCTGGCACCGGCCTAACCCCTCGGCTGGCTCTTATCCTGGCCTCGGAGGCCCCAGCACCGGCCTTGCTTCACGGCAGGTTCCAATGCCAGTTATTGGCCCTCGATACCAGCCTAACCCCTCGGCAGGCTCTTATCCCGGCCTTGGAGGCCCCAGCACCGGCCTTGCAGGCTTCGATGCTGGCCGCTGGCCCTGGCATCGACCTAACCCCTTGGCAGGCTCCAATCCCAGCCTCGGAGGCCCCAGTAGCAGCCTTGCCTCATGGCAGGCTCCGATGCTGGTCATTGGCCCCAACACCGGCCTAACCCCTCGGCTGGCTCTTTTCCTGGCCTCGGAGGCCCTAGCACCGGCCTTGCCTCATGGCAGGCTCCGATGCCGGCCTTGCTGGCCCCAGCACCGGCCTAACCCCTTGGCAGGCTCCGATCCTGGCCTTGGAGGCCTCAGTAACAGCCTTGCCTCATGGAAGGCTCCGATGCCAGCTGCTGGCCCTGGCACTGGCCTAGCCCCTCGGCAGGCTCTTATCCTGGCCTCGGAGGCCCCAGCAGCGGCCTTGCCTCACGGCAGGCTCCAATCCCGGCCTTGGAGGCCCCAGCACCGGCCTTGCCTCACGGCAGACTCCGCTGCTGGCCGCTGGCCCTGGCATCGGCCTAACCCCTTGGCAGGCTTTGATTCCAGCCTCGGAGGCCCCAGTAGCAGCCTTGCCTCACGGCAGGCTCCGATGCTGGCCATCGGCCCTGGCACCGGCCCAACCCCTCGGCAGGCTCTTATCCTGGCCTCGGAGGCCCCAGAACCGGCCTTGCCCCATAGCAAACTCCGATGCCGGCCTTGCTGGCCCCAGCAACGGCCTAACCCCTTGGCAGGCTCCAATCCTGACCTTGGAGGCCTCAGTAGCCGCCTTGCCTCACGGAAGGCTCCGATGCCGGCCACTGGCCCCGGTACTGGCCTAACCCCTTGGCAGGATCCAATCCAGGCCTTGGAGGCCCCAGCACCGGCCTTTCCTCATGGTGAGCTCCTATCCTGGCCTTGCTGGCCCTGGTACTGGCCTAACCCCTTGGCGGGCTCCGATCTCAGCCTTGAAGGCCCCAACACCAGCCTTGCCTCACAGCAGGCTCCGATCCCAGCCTTACTGGCCCCAGTATCAGCCTAACCCCTCGGCAGGCTCCGATCTCGGCCTTGGAGGCCCCAGTAGTGGCCTTGCCTCACGGCAGGCTCCAATGTCGTCCATTGGACCTGGCACCGGCCTAACCCCTCAGCAGGCTCCAATCACTGTCTTGAAGCTCCAGCACCGGCCTTGCCTCATGGCAGGCTCCAATCCCAGCTTTGCTGTGTCCGTCATCGGCCTCACCCCTCGGCAGGCTCCAATCCGAGCACCCTCTTCACCCAACCAATTGTCCCACGTTCTCGAGGGTGTGTGGTGGTAACATTCTGCCTCTGGGATTATTATTTCAAAGGTTCCAGGTGTAATGCATCAGATTTCTGCCTCCCCTGAGTACTGTCCACTGCCATTGCCACTGCCTCCACAATTTCAAATCCTTCCCAAGCTCTTTTTCCACTCTGAATGTTGTCCAGTGTTCCTAAGCATGTGTGACAGTAGCATTCAACATTTCTCCAAAAAAATAAGGTTGGTAGGATCCGATTTCTGCTTCTCCTGAATACAAGTCTCCACCGACATTGTGGAGACCGCTTTCAACACCACCTTTCTCCTTGGTCTCCACTAAACTCTCTCCTTACAGGTGATGTCCAAGATTCTTAACAATATAGAGAAACAGCAGTCTTCCTTCACAGGGAATTTTTCCATAAGTTCCAGTGCATTTGGATAAGTTTTGTCTGCATCTCCAGTGTCCTGGCATCCGCCACGAATTTCTTAACTCCTTTCAGAGACTTTTCCTTTCCCTTTTTCTTTTTTTCTTTTCTTTTCTTTTCTTTTTTTTTATTTATAAGAGAAGACAGTATATGTGGTTTGAGGAGGTAGTGGGATCAGGCACTCAGTAGCACTGTGACCCGGTCACATGGGTGACCATGGGTCCAGCATGCTCTGCACTACTCTGCCTGGGGCCCAGAGTCCCACGACCCGGGCCCCGGCTGGTGTGCCCCGCGAGACCCCCGCCCGGGACCCAGGGTACTGGGCCCAGTTTCTCCAGGGGTCTGGTGTGCTACCCTGCCTCAGCTTTTTGAGTAGCTGAGACAACAGGAAGGTGCCAACATAACTGGTAGAGAAATCATATTTTTTAATTTATCAGTTAATGACGTTACAAAATTATTCATGGATGAAATATGTGAATGCAATATAGACCAGTGGGTTTTTAATACAACTGATATGATAAATATATTGATTAGTCTCAGATTCTTCATTGCCACTGACCTTTAAGAAATCATTAGGACGCTAGCCTCATGGCTGAGGGCGTGGCAGAGGCGCCATATTGCCACCGGCGGCGGCAGCAGCAGTGAATTCACCGAGTCCAGTACAGCTACATCTGCGTACTCAAGAACAGTGAGTCAAATATGCGGGCCACAGAGGAGAAATCGCAGTATTGGGCCTCCTGGGACTTGACCCAGTGAGGGAGTGGTGGTGGCAGAGATATCACACCATAGGAGAACGTGCAACCTGGCACCCCCCATAGTTTAAAGCAGCCTCTATCGACTCCCTGGGTCGGAGACTCTGTGATACAACCCAGTAAAGGAGTAGTGGGGTCTGAGATAATACAGACTCGAGATCCAGAGCACCTTAAGTGAAGCCATAGTGACCCAAGGGAAGAACCCAGAGAAGGCACAAACCTCCGAAATCATGGGAAAGAGGAATAACACTGGAGTAATGAATGTGCACAACCCCACAACATCAGAACCTGATAAAACAGAAAATCAGAGATTTCTAGAAGATCAAATCAGGAAAATAACTGTAGAAATAATAGAGGTGCTTCGAAAAGAACTCAGAGAGAGCCAAAAAGAGATAAAGGATGCAATTAATGAAGTAAAGGCCTCAATTCAAAGCACAAACAACCGATTAGACCACATGGGGAACAGAATCTCGCTCTTAGAAGATGAGCAATCCAAAAATGAATGCATAGTTTCTAATCTAGAAAAAAATATCCAACAGCAGGAATCTGACATTGAAGAAATATGGGCCCATCTTAAGAGAGCTAACCTAAGAATAATTGGAATAGAGGAGGGAAAAGAAAGTGATACCAAAGGGATCAACAATCTCTTCAAGGAAGTAATAGCAGAAAATTTTCCAAATTTAGAGCAAGAGGTTGATACACAGATCCAGGAAACTTATAGAACTCCCTTTAGACAGGATCGGAGAAGAGGATCCCCACGCCATATAATTGTCAAAATGACCAATGTGGAAGCCAAGCAGAGAATCTTAAAGGCAACAAAAACAAAGGGCCAACTGACATTCAGAGGCAAACCAATTAGAATCACTCCAGACTTCCCAAACCAAGTCATGAGAGCCAGAAGGGCTTGGAGTAACATATTCCAAACTCTGAAAGAAAACAACTTCCAGCCAAAAATTTCCTATCCAGCAAAACTTTCTATCAAATTAGATGGAGAAATAAGAAGCTTCCATGACAAACAGAAACTGAAGGAATTTATGTCTTCAAAACCAGCGCTAGAGAAAATACTCAAAGAGATTAACTACAAAGAAGAAATAGGTAACACTCACCAGAACCAGAGAAACAAGAGTTTCCATCCAACAGACAACTAAGATTGGTTATCTGTGGAGATTCATTATTTATGTTAGTCTTTTACCTATCTCTAAGTTGTATTGTTTGCCTTTATTGTTGTTAATTTTTAGGATTTCTAGTTGGAATATTAATATACCTTCAGATATAGCATTTGGAAATATTTTATCCAATTCTATTAGTAACTTTTAACTCTGTTTACATTGTCTTTGGATATACAATATTTTCTTTTATTTTTTAGGGAGTTTGTATATTCTTCTGTTGCCTGTGCCATTGAAATCATATCCAAGAAATCACTGCAAATTTCAATGTTGTGAGGTTTTATGACCCAGATTTTCTCCTAAAAGTTTATAGTCTTAAGATTTATATTTAGGTCTTTTATCTATTTTGAGGTAATACTTGTATATGGGATTAGGTAAAGGTCCAATTTTATTCTTTTCCATGTAATTATTATTTTTCAACAATATTTAGTTAAAAGATTATTATTTCCACCACCAAATGTTCGTGGAAACCTTGTCAAAAATAACTTGACAATATAGGGAAGAATTTAGCTCTAGGCTTGTATTTAACTCCAATGGTCTATATATCTGCCTTTAGAACAGTACTACACTGTTTCAATTATTGTAGCTTTATATGGTTTGAAATCAGAAAATATATATCTGCTAGCTTTGTTCTTTTTCAAGATCGTTTTGGGTATCTAGAATTCATATTTCATATTAGGATAGATTTTTTTCTGAAAAATAAATATATAAATATATGATAGTTTCACCTAAAAAAACAGAAAAAAATATGCTCTAGTAAGAAAGAAAGCAAAAAGAAATATTGAAATGCTATCTTTAAATCATCAAACGCTTGGTATCAGACAAATGAAACTGTTATGTGAGATTATCATTTTTAATTTTGGATAAATTGCTATAATACTAGATGTCAACCACTAAGCCAAGCCTGGGAAGGAGGGATGGGGAGAGAATGGGGTGGGGATCGGGTGGGGGCTGACTGGGCGATGTGTGCATGTATGTCTACAAAAGTTTGTATCCCACTATGATGTATGAATACAGTGCACCAATAAAATAAAATTAAAAAATAAAAGAAAAAAAAAAAAAAGAAATCATTAGTTGCTGATTTTGGATGTATTATCTGTACCAGTATTGGGAACAGCTTAGGAAGATTTGGAAAAGCTCTGATTATTAATATATTTCAAAAGAAAATAATTGATATTTCAAAAATAGTTGTATCAAAATGCCGGCAGACATGTGTGAGGGGCAGATCTGTGCAAGGACTTGATCTCTGTCTAAAACAGGCAGTTATTCCAATGTAAATTAACCTAGCTCAAAGGAGAGCTAGGACTTCTGCTTTTTAAAGAGATCTACATGATAATCTAGGGAGGATAGGGCAGGGTTTGACCTTGCCCTTCAGCAAAGGAGCCGCCTTGCCACACCTTGCTGGGGGAAGTACCTTTCAGGGTTAAGGGGAGGTACCTTACAGGGACGTTCACTACGTCAGAGTCACACAAACAAGATGGAGGTCATAGGTATAAAAGGCCGAGTCCACTTGTAATTCCTTTGGTGGTATTTCTATCTTTCTAATAAACTCCTTTAAATCTTCAGCAACGGTCCAAGCTATGCATATTTATTCTTAGCATAGGACAAGAATCCACAGTTTTTCTCTGTTTTCCTGTTTGTGTGGTTGTGGTGGGGGAATTACTTCTCCCCTCACGCACCAAACACATTTCAACCGCAACATTATTAAAGAATAATTATTTATAATTATCTGAAAAAGCTATTGTATTACTCTTTCATCTACAGTTAGTTGTGGGTTTTTTCTTTCTTTTACTGAACATTGTATAATTTAATAACAGAATATAATGAATATAGATGCATATATCTGCTGTCTTTATTAAGCATGTATCAAAAATGTGCAAACATGCCATGCTTCTCACTATTTTTGAAAACACTACTTATTTTTAGTAAGTACTATGCTACTGGCTTTAATATACTTTATTTTTGTCACTGGAATAAATTAATAAGTACCTATTTTTAATAAGCTCAAATTTAATGTATAATGTGATGAATATTAACAAATATAACCTACACATATAATAGTTTTTGACATCACTGATAACTTTTAATAATGTAAAGGGTCCTGAGAATGCAGTTTTTGAGAATTGTTCCTATAATAGAAAGATATTAGCAAACTTTTTGTTGTTTGCTCAGGACTCATCAATGAATAATCCACACTTAAATGATATGATTGAAGAGTTTAACAAAGGATAATCTCAATGGATAAAATCAGGATTGAGGGAAACTGATAAGAGCCGGTAAAGCGTATTGAGGCTAGAAAGAATAAATTGTTATTGCTGCTGTTAGGACTGAAGAAGCAAGAAGATGGAGTATTTCCCAGACCATGGAGGGAGAGTGGTAGCTGCAGGTGCAGAATAAGAATAACCAAGGAGAGTTGCAGACTTTGGTGGAGAAATGCATTCTTTGCCAATATGCATTTGAGCAGAAGGGAGCCTGGACAATAAATACTCTGATCTCCCTTTGTTAATCTCTGGTCCACTACTTCTGCTTCCCATTGGCAAAGCACAGCTGGGAGTAGGCTGATGACAGTTCACAGACGTTGAGATATATAGCAGAGTAGAGAAGGTGAGAAAGATGGCAGGTAGAAGTGGAGAAAGGAAAACAGATGTCCAAAATAATCATTAGTATCAGAAATAGCAACAGGAAATATTGAATACCAATCATGGTATTATACATTATTTGTAACCAAAGAGCTTTTTATATTTTGCTATAAGTAATTTCTAATTTGAATAAATATGCTAATAGAAATATGTGCTAGGGAGTCAAAATAAGGAGAAAGAGAAACAAGAAATTGAGGGTGAATTTGTATTGTTAGGAAAAACTTACTGGTAAGTATTGATATAGGTAGGATTTGAACCCAAGGAGGAGAGAGGTATTTTCAGTTGGCAAGAGCCATCCTATTGAGTAGGAATTGTGTGAATAAAAAGGAGAGGTGGGATTGAAATACGTAGGGTTGTATGGGGCTGGGAGGAGGAGACAGATGTTTGTATATTAATTAAGGTTTGCCTAAATTATGAAGTACTTTAACTAACAAGATATTATGTATGACTTACGTGGCAAGAAGCAAAAAATTAGGTCCTGGTCAATCTGCCACAGGCTTGCCAACACAGAGCGTAATAGAATCAGAGAGAGGTGTAGATTATCTCCACGGCAGTCTTTAATTATGGATCTTCCCTAGATCAGTTAGCGACCAGGTACCTTGGAGATGTAGGAAAATTGATAAAGGAAACATTTTAAATAATGCTATATCTATATTTGAAAGTATCATTGCCAATCTCACTCACATATGTGGGGAGGGAGTTAGGCAAACACAGAGTTCTGAGCATGCATGTTTGTATCACTTTGACAATAATGTATAATTACAATATACCAGTAAAAGTATTGAAAAATAAAAATGGATAAAAGTGTTTTTCTTCCAGATCTCTGGGAAAGGGAAACTCTTGAGAATCAACAGGAATTATATTCTTTTAAAAATTCAAACATAAAATTATTAATTCTTAATCTTTGCAATTTAGGAGCAGTGTGCTTATTCACCTTTGACAAATAATGGAAATGTGGCATTATTTACGTGATATTCAAACAACAGTCCATGGTAAATGACTTTAGATTTTGGGTGAGGAAAGAACAAATATTAAAGCATGTAGGAATGCGGGCTATGGGTCCTCATTAGCAGAACCGCTTATTTCTTACCTAGTATTAGTGCCACAAAGCAACATTTTCTAGACTTAAAAAATTGACAATTCATTGTAAAGAGTTAATGATAGTACAATTTTAGGGAAGCCATGCTTTTAAATCATTGATAGAAATATTTATTGGTGAAGAATCTGCTTTCCCTCTGCCCATGAAAATATATAAAATGACAAAACTGGATAAATATTTTCATTACTTAATGTAACAAAGTTAGAATAAGTTGCATTTTTAATCACTTCTTTATTGGGGAATGTGTGCTAGGGATGAAAATCAGGGTTTCCTGCATACCAGGTGTGTTCTGTCCAACTGAGCTATACCTGCAGTCTATCTTCTTTTTTTTTACCTTGGACAAAAGACATCATAGAAATGAAAATAACACCATTGTGTGTGACATTATGAGTTTTAATATTAGAGGCATTACTAATCTCTTACAACCCTACCCTTTTTCCCACTGAGGTAAAATATTCCTCATTAATGAGATTTTGTTTTGTTTTGTTTTGTCTGAGAGAACACATTTCTGTGTTCTCTGAGAACTTGGCACTTAAGTCGAAAGCTGGCACTAATGAGAAGAAGTATATCTCATCTGCAGAGCCCTCTTCTATTTTGGGAAACACAGCAGGCCTGTAGGGAGAAGCAGGTCATGTCATTTTGTGGTGATGAATTAAAATGATGGAGATTAATTACACAATTCAAAAGAAGTGAATGTAAGAGGGATGAACAGAAGTTAATTATCAGACTATGAGTGTTAATATAATCTAGATGTCTCTCTATGTATAAAACTAGTCAGTAAAGTTTCCCAGTAGTGAAAGGCTCATATCCTGAGTAGAGTGGCCACCCATGCTAGGAGGAAGACTTGAAGTTTGATTAATGACTATATCTCATACAAAGATTCATAAGAGACCTAGCTTGTGCTAGGAATAAAGGGAAGACAGGCAGGGTTTGTTTCCCAATAGGAAAGGAACTGCATGTGATGATATTTACAAAGCATGTGAGGAGCGTAAAGAACTCTTACTGGTGCTTGAACGACACTCACTGGGAACTTTCACGACAAGAATGCAGATGGTGTTCTTGTGTTTATGCAGATTTCATAAGTCTCACAGAAGTTTTGGATGGTAAGACTTTACCCAAGTGCCTAGTTTGTTAGCTCTAAACATTGTATCTCAGCCCTCATAAAGATGCTTCAAATTTTTTTTTTATTGTTACAAAGACTTTTAAAAACTGGGTAAACCAACAGCACTTGTTTTGAGAGCCCTCAGAGGTCATTTAAAATTTCTATTTGAGTGATTCATTTCTAAAGGTGGAAGCAACTAAAGAAACGACAAGGGCAACATTCTAGATTATCAATATTTCTCCTTGATTTGCAGCTTACTTATCCCCAATTAGGATGGCGAAAGGTGTTCCTACTGCTAACAGTTGTGTAGGACAAAGAGAAAGTAATACGCATGAAATTTTTTTTCTTACCAAGTAAAGAGTAATGCATTGGATGTGCTAAGGAACCCTAAGAAACAGTATTTATTAGTTAAATAGAACATGGTAAAAATGGCAAAGTAGAATTAGTCTGCTGATAAGTATACATTTTTGGGTATTCACTATTTGAAAAATTCTAGTCATGGTAAAATATCAAACTTTTAAGCCTATATTTTAATTAGATGTATTTTAATTAACTTTAAAGCAACTAAATTGGAAAAAAGGGGGCCATTGGTTAAGATCTTGAAAAATACCTTGAGCTAAAAATGAAAGAGCTGTTAATAATAGTGCACCTTCATTGAGTAACTACATATGTATAGAGTTATAATATATAGAGTTATATAATAGTTTTCACTGAACAGATTAACTCATGAAAGCCCTTTGGCATAGGTTTTAATATTATAATTCTCACTTAGAGATAAGATGTTCTCAAATTAGAGGATGGATGCTCTTGTCCATAGATAAAATGCTAATAAGTACCTGGGCATGGATGCATATGCCTGTAATCCCAGCAGTTGGGAAGCTGAGACTGGAGAGTTGTGGGTCAAAGCCAGCCTCAGCAACATAGCAAGGCCCTCAGCAACTTAGTCCTATTAAAAAAATTAAAAAATTAAAAATTTTTTTAAAAAGCTAAGAAGTAGCAGAGCTAGGACCATATGGCCTTGCAGTCCAATTTCTTAAGCCACTCTGTTATGATCATTATAAACCATGGATAGAATTCAAAATGGTGACTGTGGGACTCAGTACATCTCAGTATCTGTAACAAATAAAATTCAACTACAGAGAAGGTAGCATCTTGACCCCCCCCCCAAAACAAAACAAAACAAAACAAAAAAACAAAGCAGTGTAAGATATTCGCAAACAAAAGCACAAATGGGAACCAGAGTGGAAGGAAATCTAATACTCTGAATGCGAGATTAACTGCAAAGAGCCCAAGCATGCAACTGACCTGGTGTGGTGGCCTGCGCCATCTCGGCCCACCAGCCCAGACCGTGATTGTTGGCTCTGGTGCCACAGCCACAAGAAGTTCTGGCAAGAAATCCAAGAACTTGAAGTGCAGAAAGTGATGGCAGAGCTCCAACATCTTAAGCGATTAGCACCATGCTTCAGGGATGCATGTAAAGACCCACAAGGCTATGCGCTCGCCAGAGCCTGCACCTGCAGCAGCACAGGACAGCAAGGTAACTGCATTGTACTACTCCTTACTCAGGGAAAGACTACCCAGAGCAGCTGTGAGGACCCTCATGGGCAAAGACCTGGTGACCCATCCTGGAGGTAGTCCAGTTAGAATCTCCAAAGACACAGGAAAGGCCCATAGTGCTCAAGGTGCGATGCCTGCACAGGGTCACAGAAGGTTGCTCCAACACTATACTGGACACCCTCTTCTGGTGTGGGTAGGGAGGTGCAGGCCCAGGGTAGGAAGACACAGACCCCAGGCCCAAAAAGCATAGAGCCCAGGGTTCAAAAGTGCAGAATACAGGCCCAGGAAGCACAGAGCCCATGCCTGGGAAGTGCAGAGCTGAGGGCCTGAAAGTGCATAGGGCCTATGATTGCAGATTCCAGAGTGGAGTGTGCAGAGCCAGGGCCAGAGGGCCAGAGATCAGGGCGAGACAAAACAGCATGCTAATGGAGACCAAAAAACCAGCAGGGGTAACAAAGTTGATATCCCGACAAACAGAATTTTAAGTTGAAACACATCAGAAGAAAAAAAAATCAGGAGACTTCCTTTTATTAAAAGAAACAATTCACCAAAAAGATAAAATAATAGTAAATGTTTATGCCCCAAATGTGGGTGCACCCACATTTGTAAAACAAAACCTTTAGGTCATCAGATTTCAAATATACCCAAATACAATAATATTGGGAGACTTAAACACACAATTCAAGCCAATAAATTGATCTTCAAGGCAATAGATGAGTAAAGACTCTTCAGAACTAAGAAAACTATAAACCAAATGGACCTAATAGACATAAACAGAATATTTCAATCAGGAACAGCAGAATACACATTCTTCTCAGTAGCCCATGGAATCTTTCCCAAAATATATCACATCTAGGGCCACAAAGCAAGCATCAGCAAATTTAAAAGATTTAATATAATTCCCTGCATATTTCATACCACAATGTAATGAAAATAGAAATCAACAACAAGAAGACCAAAAGAAACTATTTAAATACATGGAGATTGAAAGATACACTATTGAAGAATGAGTGGGTAAGATCAGAAATAAAAGGAGAAATAAAGAACATAGGCAAATCAATATATGTTATTCACCACATAATTAGAAATGAGAAAAAAAAACACATGATCATATCAATAGATACTGAAAAAGCATTTGACAAAATACAACACCCATTCATGTTAAAAACATTGCAAAAAGTTAAAATAGAAGAAATGTATTTCAGCATCATTAAGGCAATATACAATAAACCCCAAACACACATCATATTGAATAGGGAAAAGCTGCAAGAATTTTCTCTAAAATCAGGAACAAGACAAGGATGCCCAATATCACCACTCCTTTTCATTTAGTCCTTGAGACTCTTGCCACAGCAATAAGACAAGAGAAGAAAATTAAAGGAATTCAAATAGGAAAAGAGGAATTAAAATTATCTTTGTTTGCAGATGACATGATCCTTTATCTAGACGTCTCAAAGAACTCAACCAAAAGACTACTGGAGCTGAGTAATCAATTCACCAAAGTTGCAGGATGCAAAATCAACCTAAAGAGCTGGGCATGGTGGTGCATTCAACATCTGAGCTACACCCTCTGCCCTATTTTTTATTCTTTATTTTGAAACTGGGTCTCACTGAGTTGCAGAGGGCCTCACTAAGTAGTTGAGGCTGTCTGCAAACCCAATCCTCCGGTCTCAGCCTCCCAAATGCTGGGATTACAAGCGTGTGCCACCACACCTGGCTTCCTGGGTAGCTTTCTAAAGCAGTCAAAATCAGAGAACTACAGTAACATATGCATATCCATGTTCATAACAGCACAATTCATAATAGCCAAAATATGGAACCAACCTAGGTCTCCAACAACAGGTGAATGGATTGCAAAATTATAGGAAATATACACAATGGAATTCTACACAGCAATAAAGAAAATCATGTTATTCACAAGAAAATGAAAAGTCTTGGGAAAAATTCTGTTAAGTGAGATAAGCCAAGCACAGACAGAGAAGGGACATATGTTTTCTCTAATATGCTCAAACTAGGGAGTATTAGGGATACCAGAGAGACTATAGATAATGGAGGGAAACCTTAGCAAAGCTAGAATGGAAGAGTAGGAGAGGAAGAAGGCTGAGGTTGATTAATGGAGGAGCTATATTCAAGTACCTGCATAAGTGTGAATGTAGCATGGTCAACCTGGACACTCAGTTTTGGGGGAGTGGAAAGGGGAAGCAGGGAAAGAGTACCAAGTGCTGTGTGAATGTATGCCATTTTCAATATGATCCGCATTATGATGTGAAACTATAGTGTCCCAGTAATGAAAGAAAGAAAGAACAAACAAACAAATCATGGGTAATTCATTCATCTGTTGATGGACATCTTGGCTGGTTCCATAGTTTGACAATTGTGAATTGTGTGGCTATGAATATATATACATGCATTAGTTTGGTTGTTTGGTTTCTATTCTTTTGAGTAGACACCCAGAAGTGGTATTGCTGGATCATATGGTAGGTTCATTTCAATTCTTCTCCAGAAGCTAGAGATTAAAAAAAGGTCATAAGAAGAACTCTAGACAAAGAAGAAACCCCAGATGAGCAAATAAGGCAACCTGAGGGGCTGGGATGGGGAAGAGGGAAATTCCCTAAAGTACATAATGTACATTCATAAACATATCAAAGTCAATCACTAAGCAAAATATGAGAAGGAGGGAGGGAGGAGGGACTGGGGTAGGACTTGGAGAAGGGCTAAATGAGTGATGTATGCCTCTACCATCGTGTACCCCATTAAGAGGCATGACAACAGTGCACCAATAAAAAAAAAAAGAAGAAAATGTGTAACTGAAAAAAGAATGAACACAACTCAAATCTCTGATTAGTAGAAACCTAGACTAAGTGAGAAGAAGAGATAAATTCAGGACATGTTAGATGTGTGTTAGAAGATTGCTCTTAATTGCAGACCATCTGATGTTCTAGAAAAAATAAAATGAAGAAGAAAGAGGGAAATGCTAAAGATGTGATGCCACAGAAGAGGAGATACTACTAAGGATGAAAACATTGCTCTTCAACTAATTTTTTCAATTTAATTACTTGGGAGACTTTTTTCTCTTGTAAAAAAAATCATAGAAAATTAAAGTAATATGTTTGCTTAAGTGATATTTACATAATCTTTCTCATCTTCATAATATATAAGCTAAGGGCTAATACTATGTATATTTATGTGTAGTTGAACAGAAAAAATTTATTTGCACTGGACAGTGTACTTTGAATATTCAATATATTTAAGAATAAGAATAGATGAGAATGCTGCTGAAAGAAATGCCTCTTTAGCAAAGATAGCTTGAAGTTCAGCTTTAGATGATCTTTATTGTCAGTGATGCCACTCTTTAGTTTCACAGAGGAATATAAATAATTATAATAATGGTATAATTATTATTAATTATAACAATGGTAACTACTATTTATGAGGTGCTGCTATGATTTATATATGATAGATGATTTATATAAATGCTCATGTACAATTTATGATAACTGCATATGTTAGGTGTTATTTAAATCATTTAACAGATGAGGAAACTGAGGCTCAAGAGAGAAACAACTTGCCCTAGCAGTGTGTATTAAATCCCAAATATTTTCTTTCCATCAATGCACTTGAGCAACACTTAAATTCACTGTCCTCAGATAATTTAGAGGCCTTTAATAAAGTAATTATGGTGATATGTAGTTTTTAATTTCAAAGCAGTATTTACTGAGATAAAATAAAGTGAATTATAATTGCTTTCAGAAAAGTATTTAGGACTAATAAATTATAATCTGGTAAAATTATATTCTCTGCCAAAGAGCTATATCTGACCAACTTTATCCTCATACTGGTCCAATGACTGGTACACATGTAACTGTGCTTGTTTTTCCTTTCTTCTTCTTTTTAGATTCTAGACATAGATGGGAAAGAAGGGATTCTACCTACTGTTTTAGTTGTTATGGTTAAAAATACATTATTGAACAAAATACTAGTCACTTAGAGGAGAAAGTGCAATAAAATTTTCCAAAATAAATCCTTCATTAATTAAAGCTGTTATCTACAAGTATTTCCCTTAATACCTAGAAACAAAGGAAACTTTTAATAAGACAGCACTTAAACACACATCCTATTTTTCTTTCTTCTTTCTTCCTCTCTTCCTTCCTTCCTTTCTTTCTCCATTTCTTCTTTTTTTTTTGTTGGGTCTGTCACCAGGTGATGTGACATGTCACGCTAAAAGGCTGATGTGTTTCTTGTGGGTGGAAACCCAGCCAGGTCTGATTGGAATAGTGGGTTGGGAGCACTGTGCTTAGCCTTCTGTGAATGTTGATAACTTAACATTGACAAATGATCACATAATCATTAATTGGGAAGTTTGATAGGAAAACCTGCATATTCATCATGTAGACACTGGCTTTAAACATGAAACATTCCTAAATAATCACATGTATCAGGTTGAGAGGAGGGGTAGAAATGACATGGATATATGAACAGTAAATTTTAATTACCCTTCTAACTTGAAAATCATTTCATTGCATTGGAAAAAAAAAACAAACTCATCTAGTTATTCATGAGCCAAGTTGAAATAATGAGAATGAGAAAAAAATAATACACCTGTTTCTCTACCTCCCAATGCCCCTTGACTGGCTACGGAGTATCTACCATTAATATTCATGTATTTTAAAAAGAAAATAATCATTGTCACAATAACTTTTACTTCTTACTGGATATGTGAGAGACCCAGATAGCTCTTTCAAATGCCATTCTGGGCTACATAGAATCAAAACTAAAAACTCAAAAATCAAATAACCAGATATACATTGCTACATAGAATCAAAAATCAAATAACGAGAGAGCATTGCTAAAATGTGTTGATGGCCCTGTGAACTTGGAGCACAATAGATGGCTGCATATATATGCAAAAGGTAGATAGATGGTGCAGAGCATGAGGCAGACTATGTTTATGTTCTGGAGTACCTTACCTACTAACTGAGACTGCGACTTCCAATAGGCTTCTTCATCTTTAAATAAGAGTACCTACCTCATAGGAGTTTATGAGGTTTAAAGCAGTTCAAGTATGTAAACACTTATGCATTCCGTAAGGACTTAGTAAATATAACTTGTTTTAGATTATGTGCCTCTTTTATAGTGGTACCTCTTTCATAGTGTCAATCAGTCTCCATTGAAGACTTTTGTAGTAATAAGGATGTCTTGTTTGTGTCTGTATCCCTAATAGCAGATGCCCAACCAACTAAGCCTAAAGTTATGTATGTAGCTATAATATAATTATTTAATTATATGGAGTTCTTCTGCTCGCTGGAATGCCAGAGAGTCCTGTTTACTGGTTTTTTTTTTATGAGTTTTTTTTTTAACCAAATGCGCTTTAATAGCATGAATAAGTCCCCAAACTTTTTTTTATTTATGAGGAGTTACTTTGCCTTTTATTTGAAACTGTGCAGATGACTGGTATTGGGATGACAAGTTGTGATATGAATTTATTCAACTAGGATATAATTACTGAACATTAACTACATGCTAGGCAAAGTTCTAGGGCACTGGGAATATGTAGGTGAATCAGACACATGAAGTCTTTGTTCCTGTGGAGACTAGGGATGGAAAGGTCAGATTATAAATTTTACAAATGAGTAAGTAGGAAAATTATTATGTAGGAGATAATTATATTCTATCAAGAATGAAGAATGTACTGAAATATTGGGTGGTTTAGTGGTCATTTATATCCACTCTTCAGGAAGGATCTTTGTGAGGAAGAAATTTTGAACTGAGCTTTAAATGACAGGAGAGACCCAGGCACTCGAAGATGGAGAAAAAGGACACTTCCAGCAAAGGCACCAGAGTGTACAAAGATCATGAATGAGTAGGGGAGCAGACACAGGATGTTTGGAGAGCATAAAGACAATCTGAGGGAGGGGAAAGTGGAGCAGAGTGGGATCAAAGATGAAGGTAGACATTGTGTAAACTATCTGTAAGAGTTTGAATTTTATTTTCAGTGTAGTTGGAAACCATTAGAAAATTCTAACCAAGCAGAAAGGTGTATTAAAATTGCTGCTGTGTGGAAAACAGATCATGTGGGTGAAGAATGTCAGTCTCTGACTAAGCTCCGGGCTGGTATGGGTGAAAGAGGATGCACTGATTAACAGAAACCCAGGCATGTTTGAAGATCTAACCCATGAGAAGACCAAAGATGCAGCCCAGTTTCAGGCATGACTGAAATTCAGAGTTCCGGTGCTGTGTTCTAGCTTTTTCTCCACATTTTTTTGAAACTTCATTTTCTCTTAATCCAGATGGAACTAGCTTATTCTCATGGGGCAAAATGGCCACAGACAAATTGTACACTTGATATCTTCATAGCATACACTATTGAAGTGGATTAAATCTATCTCCTGATCACACGTCGAAATAGCTCAAGGGAGGACTGTAATCAGCTACTACTGAACGAAACAAGCATTTTTGTGGAGAGGGCTGGGGTCATCACACAGAAGTTGAGGAGCTGAGATGCCAGTTTGGATCCAAAGGGAAATAACAGGGAGGGGATTGGGCAGTTCATCCCACACAGTCACTATACTTGAGAGAAAGAAAGGTGATTGCTAAGGTTTACTGGAGAATGCAGCTGCAATCAAAATAGACTGAAATTCCTGTCCTCGTGGAGGTACTATTCCAAGACCCAGTGCTCAAGAATGCATTTTATGACACCATTTAGCAGGTAGAAACACACCAAGGAAGCAAAAGAGGCACGGCCCCTCTCTTCATGGAACTTACAGTCCAGACCGCAAGTGGGGCATGGAGGCACATGGCTATAATCCCAGTTCTGGGAAGGCTGTGAAAGAAAGGTCACAGGTTTGAGGCCAGCCTGAGCAAGTTAGCAAGGCCCTCAGCAACTCAGTGATGCCCTGTTTCAAAATAAAAAATTAATAGAGGGCTGGTTTTTTTTTTTTTTTATCTGGCTCAGAGCTAGAATGCCCCTTGGTTCAATCCCCTAGTACTGAAAGAGAGGGTGGGGAGAGAAAAGAAAGAGAGAAAGAGAGAAAGAAAAAAAAAGGAAGAAAGAAGGAAAAAAGAATATAACTATAAAATATAAAAGGAGAGATAGAATAAAGGGAACAGACCCCAGGGTGCAACTGCTGTGCATAACTCTCAAGGATGAATGTGAAGAAAAAAGATTCTAAAAGTCAATTATTCTCCCTGCTACCCCTAGTTATTCACCATAATTGTAAATAGTGGAAGGTTCCCTGGGAGAAGCTGTGTGGTTATGTCATTCTCCCTGTGTTTTGCATGGCCCGAGGCTGGATCCTTTGTTGCCAGCCTCTGTTCCAGAGGCTGTTCATCTGAAGTGTCATGATGTAGGGAGCCACCATGCTAGCAGTTAGGGCAGTGCCCTTTTTTACTGATCACAGCAAGCCTGTGGTGAATCCTTTTCTTTTCTGAGTGTTGCATTGGTAAACCCCATGTACTGGGTTTAATGCACTGGGGTTTCCACTGCCACATTCATCAATCAGTTTCAATCACTTGCCAATCAGGTAACAGATCCAGAACCTGCCCAGAGCAGGAAAAGACCTAATGGGTTTGTCTGTAAAATGCATCTTAATCTTCTCCTTTATTGAAATGTTTTGAGTCAGCCAACAACCACAAAATGAATGACTCAACATTTTTCTCTTTTGAAAAGAAAAAAGGAAACTTAGAGAAAAACAACACAAATGGAGTAAAGGACAGAATATTAGATGAATAGAACTTTATACCAAGCTATGCTTATGAGACCTGTTGAAGGGTAGGAGTTGGGCCTAAGGATGCATTTGTTCTAGTCAAGAAAACTGTATATTCTGACAGCTCCTAAGTGGAAACTGAAATGAGCCAAGTAATGTTTTAAATGCTATTGCTTTTCCTCAGCAAAAATAGAGAAATAAATGTCAACAGGATCAAGTTTGTGTCTTTGAGTTCTCTCTGGGCCAATGATTTTACCCCGTTCAAGAGGAGTCCGTTCTGGTGTCAGTAAGTGAATGTTTACAGTTGATGGCTAATTTTGTCCTTTCAAGTCAGGGCCTGAAGTTTTGTTCCTTGTAGCTTCAACTCCACTTATGACTGATTATTCTGCAAAACTCGAGGTGGGCACCTTAAATATTTTCCTTTGCCTTGCTCGTGCCAGGGCAGGCTGTGCCAGCTGAAGCCCTGAGGAGGTACTTGCAGGAGGAAACGGTTTTCCTTCCTGGTCATTGTATGCTTGTCTTGGCAGATCTCAATGTCGCTAAGTGGCTTCCCCACATCTGGCTTCTGTAGTGCAGGGTCCTCTCTAGTTCCTGTATCCAGATCTACCTCCATAGGCTTGCTAATTATGCAGTCATTCAAGATCCTTGGTTAGTGCTTTTCTGTTGCCATTTTTAAAAATTCGTAGTACTTTTTGCACCAGGGATCCCATGTTTTCAAATTATATAGCCAGTTCTGCCTTTAGCTTAGGGTCACTACCCCAGTACCCAGTTCCTGCAGCACGGGGAACTTCTCCTGCACCCAGTCCTGACCGGGTACTGTGGTCAGCCACACCCAGTGTTCAGCAGCTCCCCAGTACCCTTTAGGAGGTTTGATAGCAGACTTCTCCCTGTGAATAACTTTTATCAACATCCTAGATTTAAAGCATTTTCTGGTCTCATTCTGTTATGATCTTGGCTTCACTAGAGGATGTTGATCTCTTTTAAAACTGGGTTAGGTGAATCAGGTGGCAGCACTTCTCATGGGGGTTACTCTGAAGCAAGTTATCTTGAGGACTGCCATGGACATCGAGCGGTCCTGCAAAGGAGGAACAAATGGTAAATGGGAAAACAAAGAAATAGAGTGAATGTTGTGAAGATCTGGGGTTCCAGATCACGAGCAGTCAGGAATTAACAGCAGGGAAGGCTGAGGAAGCAGCCAGGGTTCACATCTCACTTCTGGTGATACCCCCTTTTCTGTAGTTTCAAGATCCTAACCCAAAAGAACAGAATAAGCTATTATCTGTTTCAGCAACACATTCACATACTAACACCAGGATATAGTCCTCTGGGTTATCCTGTTTTCTCTATCCCTCTTCCCTTCCTCCACACCCTGAACACAAGGGAACCTCATGGTGTTTATTCTGTCTTCCTGGTTTGGCAACAACATCATATAAAATCCTAGACCCTCAAACCAACTAAAATAAAATGCTGATTACTGAATAACTAATCACTTTCTGTAATTTGTGATTCTCTTGGCTCAAATAGGCTCTTATATTTTACAGTTTTATTATATGAGTTTTATGGCCCTAGTTTTTTAAGATAGATACAAATCGCAAAACTTTCTGGCTAGTTTTCTCTCCATAAAAAAAATTGGTGAGGAATAGTTTCACATGTGTTGGAAACTTCTTAAGAGCTTTACTCAACAATATACCTTTATTACTTATCAGCACAGTGATGGTTTAGTTTTTTTTTATCATTATTTCCTAGCTCCTCCAGTTCAGACTTTGCCTTCTTTTACTTCCTATAAAGTGAAGTCCTAGGATTCTGTCAATAATAACATTATTCAGTCTTTTCTTGTGTGTGGATTTGGTGATCTAGGGAGATAATGGCAGAAGAGAATCCTACCAAATCCTTGTTCTTAAGCAGTGGGCCTCATTTTGCTCCCCTGTCTCTTATGTGTGCAGTTTTAGTTTCCATATATCTGCAAAGTTTAAACTCTTTGAAGTTTGTAGTGTGTGTGTGTGTGTGTGTGTGTGTGGTGGGGGAGGTACTCAGGATTGAATTAGGTGGTGCTCTAGCACTAATCTGTATCCCTAGATCTTTTTATTTTGAAAGTGTCTAAGTTACGATATATTGGCCTTGAATCTGCGATGTCTCAGTCTCCAAAGTACTGGGATTAGAGGTGTAAATGGTAGTCTTTTCAAGTAGTCTCAAGGTTTTGTGTAGTATTCTAAGAGAGAGAGAGAGAGAGAGAGAGAGAGAGAGAGAGAGAGAGAGAGGTCCAGTGTGTGTGTGTGTGTGTGTGTGTGTGTGTGTGAGTGTGTCTATTTTTCATCCCAGGTCAGAGCAAAGTATATTATTTTAATGGCTCCGAAATAGAATTTTATCTACATGCAGAAGAGTATGAATACTCATAGGACAGTTAGAGAATAATATGAACTAGGTAGAACACTGTACAGAGAGTAAGACAGAACCCCTCCTAGATGCTTTCATGCCAATGAATGAACAGAGTAGTCTCTCCCTGACTGCTGAAAGTTTGATTTATGATATTTCTGCATAATTTTGAGGTAGAAATTACTCTGCTTCAGATGGTTCAACTCATTTGTGAAATGCTCTCCGAGGTCACTTATAAACATGAAAATGTAAGGCCATATGTACCTGTCAAAGGATTGCAAGGATTTGGGCAACTTTTTCTCATCTGCTCCAAATGAGCACCTTATAAAAATACTTATTTAAATAACAGAAACTTAAAAATTTTAGGTTTAATTTAAAAATACACCTCAGGCCTAAACAGCTTAAACAGAATTAGCAAACAGTGTTCACATTAGCTTACTAGTAATAGATAGTGAGTCAGAAGGAAGAAACAACATTAGGAGGACCAGCAGCTGTGCCAGGAAGTGTTATTTTTACCAGTTTTTATCATGACATTTTGTTTTGATAAAGTAAGTAGGCAAACAATCAGAGAAAGACAGAAGAAGGAGCCCAAAAGACTTGAAGGAGGATGATTGCAGAAGGTGGAACTATTCCAGAAAACAAAGAGCAGAGTGGTTGATTTAGGACAAGAGAGAAAATGAGACAGGAAGTCAGGGAGAAATAAAACTGGAACAGGGATAGATTAATTGTTCTTTCCTTCACATAAATGAAGCATTCAATATTAAATATCATTCTGTAACTCACTATTCACTAGCTTCTATTTTCAAGAGAAAACATGCACAGCAATACCCATCTACTTTCAACATAAGCAGGAGGCTAGCTCTCAGATAAGCTCACCTCTCATGCTCCCCATTTCCCCAAGTCTTAAACATATTCATTAACCTAGGAATAGAAATTATGAAATATGAGAGTATGACAATAATCTTGAAAAAGGAAAAGGGCAAAATTTTCTTTTGTTTGCAAATGTAGTATATTAATTGCATTCCTAGGAGACTTTTTGGACAGAGCCTCTGGTAAACAAATTAGATATAAACCGAAGGCGAGGGCACCAAGGTCACCGTGGTGAGGGAACATCAAGTGACAGGCGCTGGGACCCCCGATGCATGGCTTGCAGAGCAGATGTTCACAAGGATGCAGTGATTATTGAACTGGTAATAAAAAAGCATCAGCTTACAGGCAGCCACGATGGATGCTGGTAATTATAAAGCATCCCCTGGGAGGAAAATGACACAAGTCAGCCACAACTCTGCAATCACTGGGGCATAATTAAAGCTCCAGTAACAGTTGTTAATAGGGTGCAAATAAAACAGGGGGAAATTTTGAGCACCACCTTTTTTTCTTCTTCTTTTTCCCTTTTTTTAAGAGATAGTAAAGGGCAATGTAATTACAGGGACAGCAGATTTTATAATTTTCCTCCACGATATAAAACAAAGACTTGGGGATTTTAGGTAGACATAGATATATAAAGTATAGAAACTAAGATACACCTACACACACACACACACACACACACACACACACACATATATATATGTGTGTGTGTATATATATAAATATAAATATATATATACACATATATGTGTTTATGTGTACACACACATACACACACACACACACACACACACACACACACACACACCAAAGGGAAAAAAGTATCTTTGCTTTTTGAATATGTAGTATGTGGGGGAGAACAGATTTTTAAACAGAATGTTTATATTCTAATTTTCAAAATGGTAGAAATACAAATATGTAAAGAAAACGGAATGCATGTAAATATTTGGCCATTTTATCCTTTCTGGAAGATCTGTAGTGGTATAATGTGCCAAGCTATATGATACTGTTGGTTAAAATGGTTTAGATATTGTTAAATAAAGTCAGCAAATCACTTACAGTGTTGAGAGTGTCACTTTTTCACAGAATGCTGCCAGCCACTCCCTAACCTAAAACATTAAGCAAAACAGGGCTTGTTTTCCATGGGCTAAACCATTAAAGCTATTTTCCAGCAGAGATTCTCAGAAAAATACATCTACACCCATTGTGACCCAGTTTCTTGGGCGATTGGGCAACTAACTATGCATCTGCATGTGTATTGCCAATTAAGCCTACATAAAGATCTATTTTAAGAGGCACTTGGGTAGTGGGACAAGAAGGAAAAGAACCTTATTAAGTTTTTATTTAGCTAGTTTTCCAAAGATTTAAAGAATGAGTTAAGGGGCTGAGAAATACAGAAAACATGTGGTACATACTTGCATCAAACTTCATGTTAAAAGAACATACATGTGTCATCTTTCAATAAAGTGTAGGAAATAAGAGGAAAGCAAATAGCAAATTACAGTAGAACTTCCATTTTGGAATTTTAATATGATCACAATTAGCTACTGGAAATATTTCTACTGCTTTCTTATGGTATTTTGAGAGTTGGCCAATTAAAACATAACTGAATCCTGATGTATTTGGTAGGCATGTAGAAGGAAACATATTTAGGGTTGAATGCATGAAGAATAAATTATACTTCAATATGAACATGGATTCTTAGTGCTAGGAAGGGATTGAGAGGTCATGGCCCCCCTACTTGAGCACCTACTGTATTCAATGCACTGGAAATATTATAAAATGTATTAAGATACAGCATCTATCTCCACAGAAGACTCAACATAGACACAGGAAAAGTAACCTAATGATAAAAGGTGAAGTCTCTGGCTTTTCCTGGGTTCCCAGGCTATGGAAAAATAATAATACCTTCATAAGAAGTTTATGCAAAAAAAATAGGATTGGGGTGGGGTTGTAGTTTGGAGGTAGAATGCCCCTGGGTTCAATCCCCAGTTCCTCCACCACCACCACCACAACAAAAATTCCCAGTTGATTTGATTCTCACTACTTCTAACCAAGTTACTATTGTCTCTTGCCTAAAATATTCCAAGAAGGGTTATTCCAAGAAGGGTTCAGTGGCACAGGACATACTATCTCAGAAAACAGGTGAATGTTTGGCTTAGAGGTGGTGAGAGGGCTTTCTTTAATTGAGAATTAGGTACTAACAGAGTGCAAAATGCACAACTGTAGGCTTTGTCCTGAGAGAAGTAAAACAAAGAAGGATGGGTATAGAGGAAGAAGGAAATTATATCTTCGCCTAAGGGCAAAACAGGAAACAGTGTTCTTCAGGTGGCTAAAGATTCTGTAAGGAAAAGTGCAAAGATAACCAAATAAATGTGAAATGCTATATATTGTATCTCCCGCTTGGAGATTCACAATCACATTAGCCTATTAAATGCTCTGAAAAAAAATCCTACAGGGAGACTATGTATCAAACTGGCTAAACATATAGCTTGGTTTTGGAGTTTAATTGTTCTAGTTGGAATCTTAGTCTTGCCCCAAACTTGGAAACTACTTAACCTATCAAAATAAGAACTTCAGAAAGTCCTATCTCTGGTTTCTTCATCTACAAATTAGAGAGGATAATAATATCTACCTTCTTGGGTTTTTGTGAATATTAAATAAGACATTTTATATAAATCATTTAATTCCAGATGCATAGAAAAAATTCAAAACGCCTCAGATATTATTACTTCAATATTTTTATTAAATAATGAACAATCCAACTGGGCACAGTGATGCACACCTATGATTCCTATACTTTGAATACTTGGAAGGATACTAAAGCTGCAGGGCAGCTTTAGCCACTTAGTGGAACTCTTTATTTTTCAAAATAAAAATTAAAAGGGCTAGGAGTATAGTTCAGAGGCAGAATGCCCTTGGGTTCAATCCTGTGTGTTTGTGCATGCATATGTGTGTGTGTGTGTGTGTGTGTGTGTGTGTGTGTGTGTGTGTAGAGAATATATATTCATATATAGCTTAATATTTTATTTTAAAGTAAAAATATGTAACAATATATATATATATATATATACATATACATATCACACATGTATATATATTGCTAGTCTGATTAACTTTTCTACCCTTTGGCTGTGAAATTGTGCTTTAAAGAACATCTACAAAAATCTGAAACTATACTAGTGTTTTTATATTGTGAAGCTCTGACCCCTTGGGGGAAATCACACAGTCCACAGGAAAGGCTTATGACTTACTTCTCCCACCACACTGGAGTTCTTTAGTTTGCAATCCCACCAACAATGTAGAAGAGTGCTTATTTCCCTTTAGCCTTGCCAACATTTATTGTTTTTTGACTTATTTATTATTTGACTTATTTGCTCTTCTGATTGGGGTTAGATGAAATATCAGTGTAGTTTTTATTTGCATCTTCTTGATTGCTTATGTTAAACACTTTTTCATGTATCTATTGGATATTTGTATCTCCTCTTTTGTAAAATGTATATTCAATTAATTTGCCCTTTTCTTGATTGAGTTATTTGTTTTTCTATTGTAACATCTTTTTAGTTCTTTGCATATTCTAGATATTAGACTTCTATTAGTTAATCTTTGAAAAATATATTTTTAATTAATGGGGATAAAAAAGTTTCATTCATTCCTCTGGCCAACAAAATTAGTTGAAATTAGTTGTTATTTTGGTTTCAAAGACTATATAATATACTGTAAATATAATGATATGGCAGCTCCAATTTTAAAAAGTTTTCAGTATGAAAACCCAATACATGTGCAATTTGTACTATTGCAAAGATTTATATAGGATGCTGAGATGGCAGAAAGAATAGGGAAGGCATGATAGAAAAGCTACTATCAAAGTTCAGTTTTGAAGGATAGACAGAAAAAAAAACAGGAGTGAGTATGAGCAGAATGAAAAGAGTTATTTCCTGGCTCTTTGTCTGGCCCTTTTGCCATTTCTAAAGTATTCTTTACACCCCATGTCTTCTCCTCTAGTTATATAGGTATTGATCCCAATTGAATTAATATGATTCCCATATTTATTTCTATACTCATATTTTCACCCCGAATTCATGATTCATATCTAACTACCCATCTAATATTCTACCTGGGCACTTGATAACACATTTACACATATAGAATAGAACTGTTAACTACCTGATGTCAATATTTTCTTTATCTAGTATTTTCTGTCTGAAATGCATGAAATAGCACCACTTTTCACAGTGTTTAGATTTTTTCTTCTTTCTTACATCCATATAGGAACAAAGTTTATTGACTTTATCTTCAAAGTATATCTTGAACCTGACCCTTTGATACTACTGTTCTGCCCAAGTCATCTCCCCTCTGTATTACCGCAAAGGTTTCCAAAACAGTCTCCTTGCTTCCATCTTGCCCTCCTTATGAGCTAGATCATGTTAAGTACTTGCTCAAATTCTCCAGTGGCTTTCTATTATGAAATAAAGTTTAAAGTACTGAACATGGCTTCAAAACCTTCACATGATGTCCCTGGGTATCACTCTCTGTCTTTCTCACATTTCTGCTCAGACTTCTCTGTCATTTCTGCTGTTTCTTGATTATGGATGCTACACCTTAGGACTCTTGTACTTATTCCTTGTTTGAAGTGCCCTTCCCTTCTATAGCCCACATGACTTGTTTCCTCTATTTAAGTCTCAGCTCAAGTATCCTCCTTGGATTAGCAAAATTAGTAGACACTTCTTCCCCTATAATCTTGACTATTCTGTCCTAATTCATCCTTCTTCATAACATTTATTACTAGGCAAAATTCATTACCTATCTATAAGCTTCATGATGGCAGCAACTCAGTCCATTTTATTCATGGCTACATGTCTAAAACTAAGAAAGGGACACAACATACAATTTCTCATTCTCTTGGGACAATTACGCAGAAATGTTTAGTTGTATATATGAGTATAATATTGGGAAGAAATATCCAACAAAGAGTATGTTAGTCAGCTTTTATTTGCTGTGACCAAAATACTTGGCAAGAACATCTTAGAGGGAAAATGTTTGTTTGCTCATGGTTTCAGAGGTTCAGTCCATGGTTGGCCAGCCCCAAGGCAGAAATATGGCAGAAAGATGTGGCAGAGGAGAGACGCTCACCTTATGGCAGCTTGGAATAGGGAGGTGGGGAGCAGAGACAGAGATAGTCCTCATGGCCATGCTCCCTGTGACTCGTTTCCTCCAGCCATGCCCACCTCTGAGACTTGCTGCATTAGAAACCATACTTTCAACTCATAAGCCTTTCTAGGAGGGATTTTACATACATAAACTATATGGAAAATAGTTATTGAATTCAGGGAGAAGATGGATATGGATAATATAGGTGGATTCCTAAAAGGTGAGAAGTCCATAGTAGCCGATATCCCTCCTTTTAAGTTTTCTTAAAAGCAAATGTTGCACCAGCAAAGTTTTAATTTTGTATTTTATGCCTCTGGTGAGGGTTCCATATCTTCCTTTCTTAGGCATTGCTTCATTCCACACCGCTTCATTTCAGTGTGTCTCATTTATCTAGCACAGGGTAGAAGATTTTTTAGGTATTTATAATAGTATTTATAGTTATAAAATTTTATGATATGTATATACATACACATATATACACATGCATACACACACACACACACACAAAAATTAATACAAGTTTGAAAGTGCATGTCTTTATTCTCATGGTCAAACACTAGGAAAGTTTGGATAATGAATTTAAGTTAGAGGTACAAGGAAGACAGAAAATATTTAAATTATGTCCTAAATTGATAGACATGATATAATGAGGTTGAGAAGGGAAAATCATGGATGAATTCATAGAGGTAAAAGGGCACAGGATATTTAGAAATACATGTTCTCAAATGGCCACATCATAATCTATGAGTTCATATTTTGACAATTGAAATCGTACTTATATAGCATTCTTTGCATCTGTTCACATTTTCTTTGTATGTCAAAGAAAATCAAAGGTGAGTGGCTTTTATCATATCCAATGGCATCATTATGTGGCAAAAGAGTGTAGTTTACATTTGGGAGTCTGAGACCAGAGGATCGCAGTTCTTGGGTGGCCTTAGCTACTTAGTGAGGCCCTCTGCAACACAGTGAGACCCAGTTTCAAAATAAGTAATAAAAAATAGGGGAGGGGGTGTATCTTGGAGATCAAATACCCCTGGGTTCTGTCCCAAGACCTGCAAATTTTTTTTTAAAAGAGTGTAGTTTTATCTGTGTGTATTTCAAATCTGTGTTGTAAATTTACAAGTTATATGACCAGAAAAATGTCAGTCTTAATTTTTTCTTCATTCCTAATTTCAAAAGTCATTCATATTCTGTGCTGAAAGAGTTATAACAATGGTATTTTATTAACAACATTGCCAATATCATCCTGAACTGAGGTAACACCAAAACAGTGACTTATGGTGCGTTTTGAAAAGTGCCAGACATCTCTCTTCCAAGAAATATCTCCCTCATTGCTCTTCCGGAAATTCTAGAGGGCGCTCTTTTGAGGTATCAATGGTTTCTTTGACAGTGATTCCTTAAATCATTAGTTTTTCAACTTTTGTGTCAGAATAGTTACCTGGGGCATATTGTTTAATATTTAGCATTTCCAATTCAGTAAATGGTCCCAGAAATGTGAGTTTAGCATATGGTACAGAAATCTGGAGACCATTTTAAGAAGCACTGCCTTAGAAGAAACAATCCACAAGGCTAGTAACTCATACCTTAGAGTTATTCATTTAATTAAACAGTTTCTACCTTTCTAATAGCGGTTTCAGATCAGCTGGAATGGAATAAATAAAGATAACCAAAGATAATGGGTGAGGAATAGGGCTTCATCCTAAATAAATATGCATTGATGGAACAAAAGGTAGAATGAGATCCTGGGCATCTGCAAACAAAACCATATAAGGACTGTTTTTCTTACTAAGCATCTACTTAAAGATGCACAAAGATTAAAAAACATGAAGATTCTTTGACTACTTCATGGCTATATTTTTGTGTGCTAATTTTTTCAATTATCATTTGATCTATTTCATATGATTTACATTCCCCCCCACTGGGCATTCATTACATACAGTTTAAACCATTTTGGAATGTGGTGCAGAAGCATTTGCTTGAAAATTGAATGACAGTATTTTGGTATGATAAAATCTATAGTATGGAAATATTTCTGTTCAGTCTACCAAGAGCCAAGAGGATTTGGAAAAGAACCATGCTTCCATTCAATACTTTTTCTGGTCAGTTTTCTGTAATTTATTGGAATTTTTGTAAGACATCATGTTCTATTTGTTATCTTTTTTACAATATTGCGATTTCTCTCTGCTTGGGGCTTAACAATTACATGAACACATGCATAGCTCTTAAGACCTAGTTACTACTCTTTGGCAGCCCTACGTGTCAAAAAGACCCATTGTCTAGTTTGTATCAGTTTAAGCATTAAGGGTAATGTCTTTGGCTTGACCAGCAAGCTATTTTATTGTCTAAGTAAATGCTTAATCTCCACAGCAGCTCTTCATAACTCCCACTTCATAGCAGCGCTAGTGACACTTCTTATTTTAACAGTGTCAAATTACACCCAATTTATTTTGTTGGATTCCCTTGTTGTGAACTGTTATGTGTTCTCCAACCCTCCTTTCTGGAAGTTAACCCCCAGCAGGGAGACACTTGTCACAAGGTGACTTTACTAGCAGCTCTTTCTCCTCAGTGATAGAATTGGCTCACCTGCCAGCTTCCAATGGCTCCCCCAAACACATAATGGTTGCCTCCCACTGAGATCTGAAGCAGCCCCCTACATCTTGGAATCTGGCCAAAATGACACTGCTGAGATACACAACTAGGAACTTTGTTATGTTTTCTGATGTGGAAATGGGACAATGAAACAGAGAACAAATCTCCCCAATTTGAAACTCTCCTTGGTGAATTCATTTTAATTCTACATTGAATTTGAGGTTTAAAAATGTGAACATAATCTTGTAAAAACATATTTGAAAAAACAGTCAAATTTTATAGATCTGAATAAAAGTCCTTGAAATATATAACAATAACACCTGGGAGCCTTTAGCTATTCTTAAAGCTCTGGGATTTTTGTTCAGTTGTACTAAAAAATGTTTATCTATTTTAGTGAGATAAGGTTATTTATTATTTTCAGGAAGATACCAGGCCCTACAAACCTATTATCTACAATATCATATTTTGACTTTTTAGCTTATTATGTTAAAATTATTACAGATTAACTCACCACGAGTAAAATTTTTGTGACAACAAATTCTAGAATCTGAATTATAGAGAGTCAATTCATTTCTTTGTTAGGTTGCTTTGCTTCTCATCTCAACAGTGATGATTTTCAGTTTGTTTGAGACCAAATTATAGTGATATGCATGCACAGTTCCCATTAGTGTCAATAGAAATTACGCACAGTAACGGAAGAATAGACCCCATATGTTTATGAGAAATGAGTGATTTGAAGCATCTGTGAAACATTCTTAGAGGCGGCTCTATCACTGCATGCAATCCCAGCAAGGATTTAAAATAAAAAATCACAAATTTTCCCTTATTCTATAGACTTTAAGGAGGATATCACTATAACTAAACTATGTTTTTTTTTAAAAAAAACTTACCTTTAAACCACATACTAAAGCCGGGCATGGTGGCGCACGCTTGTAATCCCCGCGCTTGGGAGGCAGAGACAGGAGGATCACGCAGGTTCGAAGCCAGCCGCGCACGTTGGCTTAGGAGACCCTGTTTCCAAATAAAAATGTAAAAATAGGTCTGGGAGTGTAGCCCGGAGGTAGAAGGGCTTCCAGGAACCCCAGTACCACAAAAATAAATAAATAAATAAATAAACCACATACTACATAGAACACTTCTATAAGTGGAAAAGTAACTTTAAAATATGGGTATCCCTTTCCAAACAATGTTTCTTTTTGTGCTATTTTTGTGTGATATTGGCATTTTGATTATATGTAACCCTCAGATAATATAGAATCAGGCTTAGCAATATTTTCAACTATTATTTTAGAATAATTTTAGACTTTCAGAAAAGATGCAAAGATAGCACAAAGATTCCCTTCAGTTTCCCTTAATGCTAGCATCTTTCATATACATGGTACAGTCATCAAAATTAAGAAGCTTACAGAGTTACAATATAATTAATAGAACTGACTCATAATTTGCCACATCCAGCCAGGGTGGTGGCATACATCTATCGTCCCAGTACTTGGGAGGCTGAGACAGGAGGATCGCAGGTTTCAGGACCACTTCAGCAACTTAGCAAAACCCTGTTTCAAAATAGCGCTATGTGTATGGCTTCAAGGTGGAATGCCCCTGGGTTCAAGTCCAAGTGCTCCCTCCACCAAAAAATTGACAAATCCTTTTTCTCTGCTATCATCAGATCCAGGCATCATGATGTATCCAATCCTGGTGTATCTTCACTTAACCTTCATGACAAATTTTCAGGTCTTTCCTTGTTTTCATGATGTTGATAATTTGGGGGGAGATGGGTTAGTTATTTTATTGGATGTCCCTAAGTTTGAATTTTTCTGATGTTTTCTTATGAGTAGACTAAGGTTATGGTCTTTTGGAAAAATTCCAGAGAGATGAAGTCATTTTTTTTCTTTAATTATATCTGGGAATATATGATATCAACATGATTTGATAAGGGTGATATTAACTTGATCGCTGAATAAAAGTGACCAAAAAGGTATTAATTTTCATTTTTTACAATAATCTTGGGCAATGAGTCACTAGCCTAACCTATTGCCAAAAGAAGGAAAATTAAGCTTTATCTCTTGGAAAGATTATTTGTTGGTATTACTTAGATTTCCTCTGTAAAAATATGTCATTTCTTAATTAATCCAATCCTATGTTTGAGTCAGTAATTTTTAATCTTATCTATTATGTCTTCATATTTTACCTTTATTTCAGTCACTCTTTTGTGCCTTCTAGGATTTTTAGACAATGCATATTAGATCCTCTGACATTACCCAGTAGTTCTTTGATTTTCTGCTCCATTTTTCTTTTGTCCTTTTTTTCTCTTTATGTTTTAATTCTGGAAATATCTCCTGAGGTATCTTTAAGGTCTATGTTTGATTGTATAAAATCTACTTATTAGACTATCAGAGAAAAATATTTATTTTACTGTGGATTTGATATCTAGCATTTTTACTTGACTCTTTCTGATAGTTTGCATCTCTCTTCTGAAATTACTTTTTAAGTCTTGTATGTTGCCTAGTTTTTTCATTACAGCCTTTAACATATTAATGATAGATATTTTAAATTTCTTGTCTAAAGCTGGATGCTGTGGTTTACACCTGCAATCCCGGTACTTGAGAGGCTGAGACAGGAGGATTACAGGTTCGAAGCCAGCCTCTACAAGGCCCTCAAGAACTTAGTGAGACATTGTTTCAAAATAAAAATAAATAAAGAAAATAGGCCTCAGTGTGTGGTTCAGAGGTAGAATGCCACTGGGTTCAACACCCACCACCACCACCACCACAAAAATATTATATATACATTCACTGTCCAACATCTTGAATTGTCTCTTGCTTTTTCTTGACAGTTTTATTTTTATGCTTCAATTTGTTTGGTGAAAGATACTGGGGTTTGATTTTCTTAGAGATGAACATGCCTTTTGTTTTGTTAAAAGCTTAGTGTGAATTTCTCAAGTCAGAATTTAGATTACGCGTGGAGTTTATAACGCTATGACTACCCTTAGGTCATCAAATTTCTCTCTGATTGTTTTGTCGCTTGGCATTGGATCCTTCCTCCGTGCTGTTTCCCAGGATGATTTGTTTATTGCAGTTTTCTCAGATGTATTTCATTATTGTTTATCCCCAACACTTAGTAGAATGGTAGTGGGTGGGGAAGAATACCATTGTATAATGTTAAGATTCAATCTCAGCATTAAAGAAGTCCAGATGTAATACTGGGCCTAGCAAATACAAAGTTTTGCCAAGACGTTTCTCCTCTACTCCTCTGCCTCCCATTGCAGCATTAAATTCTACCAGTATCTTCAGGTTACCATTTTGATTACTTTTCCATTGTATTGTCAAGCCTTTGCTTCTCTCAGGAAGATGTTTTTTGGTAAATTCTTAGAGATGAACATGAACATCTTAGAGATGAACATGCCTTTTGTTTTGTTAAAAGCTTAGTGTGAAGTTATACATGCAAAAATAGAGTAAAGCTACAGATAGGATTGAATAGAATGAGAGTATGAGTTTGGTAAGGTAGTATATAATAGAGATTAGAGAAAGAAATATGTAGTAGTATTCTAGTAACCAGAGTATTTAGTGTGGTGATGTACTGTGTATTTAAAACAAGACCAAGAGAAGAAAAAAAGAGAGAGAAAAAAGAAAAGGGATGGAGAGATTCAAGTAGGTATGTACAAGAGAAGAGGCTTGTGCAAAATGTGGGGAAGAGAGCAAACAATCATATATACACACATACACACACACACAGACAAATACACATACATACACACACATGCACAAATACAAACCAAACAACAAAACAAAAACAAAATAATGCAGCCCTAAAAACATATAAATCCTAAGCATACTCAGCCTCTGCAGTCTCTCTCTTTGCAGACACTGAGTGTCAGTTGTACCTTTTCTGCTACAAGCCTGGCTCTCTGTGTCTTTCTCAGTGAATGCAGATGGCTGATATCAGTGGGGCTGGATCTAGTGGTAAGCATAAGTTTCAGACCTTCCACACTTTCCATGCAAGCAGAGCCTGAGTCTCTTCCTGCTTGTGTAGATGGCGGGTGCCTCTGGGACCAAACCCAGTGTATAGAAGAGTATCTGTTCTCCTCAGCTAGGGTTTGGTTGTTCTGACTTCTCCCCTTCACCATGATTGGGTAGTCTGGTGATCTCAGATATTCTACTAGTTGGATCTATTGTTAAGCATGGGGTTCCCTCCATGCTTTCCACTGACCCAGAGCCTGAGTCTCTCTGAGCTTCTACTATGTCCAACAGCAGACCCCACTCCCACCTTTGCCAGGTTGAACCACAAAGTCTCAGACTCAGTGAATTATTATGGCTGTGTGAGTCTCTGCAAGTGCAGTACTAGGTGTTCTCTTTTAGGGAGAGTGAGTTCACTTATGTGTTGTTGATCACTGCTCTGGGTATCTGGAGGGTGTGGTAAGCTCAGCTGCCATCACTGGAAGTCATAGGCAGTGTTTGCATAGGAGGAACTGAGGGCTTACAATTCCGATCAACTCCAGCTGCTTACTTTGTTTCAAGTCATTGGTTGTTTTCCTGTGAGTCTATGGCAGTCAGGCAAGGTGAGTCAAGATGGTGCACTGCGGTGCCTGCAGCCCCAGGCATTTGAGGTGGGCAGTGTTCTTTTCTGATCTATGATTGATCGTCTAGCTTTATTTTTCTGCTGCCTTTTACTAATTGTACTCTTTTTAAAGATATGGTGCTTCTTTCTTTTGTCAGAATGCTGTTTTTGTGGCAATGGATACTGAATGCCACCAGAACTGATATGTGTTGCTTCCCTTGGTCACCATCTTCCCAGAAGTTCAAGATACAATTTTTGTTTTCTGTCATTTTATATTCTATATTCTGTTTGGTGTAGTGTTATTTTTCTTTTTTTAGTTGTCCACCTGGGTGAATTAACCTCTTCTCTGGTTCTAAAATGTTCTTTTTCTTTCTTCTTTAGGATTTATTTCTTTAAGCATTTTCTCCAGTGCTGGCTTGACAGTCATGGGTTTTTTAAGTTTCTACTTATCTTGGAGTGTTTTTTGTTTCTCCATCAACTTTGAATGATACCTTTACTAGATATAGAAGTCTTGGTTGGAAGTTATTTTCTTCCAATATCTGGAGTATCAATCCCTCCTGGCATTCATGATTAGGTTGTGAACTCTAGAGTAATTTTTATTATTTTGCCCCTGAATGTCACCCAGTCTTTTATTCCCACCCCTTTAAGATTCTTTACTTGGCCTATATGTTAGTTATTTTTATTATTACATGGGTGGGGAGATCTTTCTTTGATATTAACAGTATTCTGATTGTCTCTTGCATTTGGATGTCCAAGTCTTTTTCTGTTTTGATAATTCTCTGAAATTATTTCTCTGAGTAGATTATGGACACATTATTTATGCTTTAAGGCCCTCCCCTGGGTAAAAAAGGCTCTTTTATCTCTATCTTCTTCCTTATCAGAGGGTTGGAATACCAGAGGGAGCCTACTGGACTACTGGATCAAGAACCTGGAGCAGACTCATTTGGGCCATGCAGGACTCATTAGGCAGCCATTATACATTGTTCTAAATCTTCCTGTCACCACAGCAGATGAACCTCTTCTATTAGCTCCTGAATGTTATGGCCTACCAATAACATCCAGGCCACCCATCTGGATGCCTCTTAGTGCAACACTGGGGCATTAGGCTCCAGCATCTCTAATGCTCTTCAGATCTCACTTGACTGAAAATGTACCTTGTCCCAGTTCTTTGGAAGTGTCCACATCACCAGATTTTCTGCTTCTGGAAGTCACAGGGAAGCTGGGTACCATATCTCCTCCATCCTGGGTTGTTTCTCCTGGGGCAGCTCCTCCAGAGGGGAACTGGGGGCATTCACTTTATTCTGCCTACTACGCCAATTGTCAGGGGCCCTGTCATGGGCCAGGTATGGTTGCAGGGGATGTTTTGGCAGTGAGATCTCCAGCTAGAAGAACATACATGGAGTTGCTATCTGAAAGGGAACAAACAGCCACTTTATTAACAGACCTGTCTCTTAGATAGGGTTCCAGACAAAATGGCACATGTCCATGCCAGTATGATGTGTGAATTTGTTACACTTGCCTAATTATACTTATATAACACTATACACATATTTGGCTGCACAGGGTAATGTTTTCACTGCTTGCTTGAAATTTCTCTGGGCCTCCCACAATAATGACTTACTGCATAACAAAGGATGACTTACTTTTTACTATATTCCCATTTTTCTTCTTGAACTTTATACCAAATAATGTCATTCTTCACAAAAATAAATAACTTCAAAAATTATCCTGTAATACAAAATATCAAACTGAAAATGTATCAGTTCAGTAGAAAAGGGCTCAATACAATTTGGCAAGACAGTCAACTTGAATATTAAAATAAATTTGAATACAGGTGAGCTCCATTTAGGGGAATATATACTTGGAGTCATGAAAAAAATACTTATTTAATTATTGACTATATGATTCCTTTAAGTAGAAAGCTTTCAATATGATTCACTTTACAGACATTGCAGAAGTGTTTTATTGCAAAAATGAAATTACACTTGAACATTTTCATTAATTTATCAGTTTAATGCTGCCAAAGTAATATAACAAGATTTTCATGTAGAACAATTTTCATTCTTTGCTATTCCATTCTCCTTTGAGTTACATAGGTTATGTATCTGCTTAACAGTGAATTCACACTTACATTTGAATAGAATTTGAAATGGAATGAGCAGAAATACTCTTAATGCAGTAGTCATAAAAAGGCAGTTGTATATATTACCTAGAGATATTGTACAGTTATCATGATACTTCGACTGCTATATGCTTCCTCTGAGGTTTTAAAAGTCATTGTGAACAGCTATATTTCTGGTTAAACCATATTTTTGTCTCTAGACAGGGGTATGTTTTGGTGGTTCTCAAGATCCCATTCTGCCTGTGATTACTGTAGCAATGCTTCTAAAAAGAACAACGCTACAGCCCCTGAAAAAGTTAATATTCAATTTTAAATTTTCATAAAGATGTATATGGATACCAAATATGTTTCATCTATTGCAATGGTTACTTTGAAAGATAAATATAGAAAAACAATGTTAATGAAAAGATTGTCCTCACAACATGATATGCTGCTGACCTTCCATCATAGCTCCTTAAAGTCTAGAGTAAACAGTGCTATGTCGAGAAATTAGAGAGATGTTTGTGTTATTTAGGGTTGATGTTATATCAAGACATGAACTAAGTAGCACTTTTCATTGAAAATGTGGTTTGCTAAAGAACTGGTTGACAAATGCTCTCAGATACGTGATATTTAGAGTGCCACACCTTGAGAAATGTTCAATTACAAGTAAATCAAAGAGCTTCTCTTTTGGATGGGATAACTCTTGTGATCAGGGACATGGGGGTTTGTGAGCTAGTTTACAAACACACAAACACATGGCCCATCTCTTCCTCAGCCTCAGCTCCCTGACATCACACTTGACAAGCACATTTGTCTACACCATAGCAGAAAGCTGGGTAAGTGTTTGACAGTAGAAACACTAACTCTATTAGTTAGAAATGGCTGCATGAATTCTGGACTTAAGAATGAACTATTAAATACAAGTAAAATAACAAATTATGATCCTTTTAGCATATGTTTACTCTAACTTAGAATGTGTAGTGACAGAATCTTTCTTTTTGGGATAATATGTATTTTTTTCAAAGCTTGTGAAATCATGCTAAATGTCATGAACCCATCTGGAAAGACAAACAAATTTGTTTCAATAAATGACACCACCACCACCACCAGCACAATATTGGTCATTTTACTACATGTTCCTACCACACTCTAACCATTCCTTTACTGTCTCTATCTTGAAACACAGTCTATCATATTACAATAGCTTACATTTCTGGCTTCCTATCGATTAAAATAACTTATAGGGTCAAATACTTCAAAATGGTGTTCCTGACCATTGGTGCAACATGGGTGAGACCCAATCTAACTCAGTCAGGTATAACAAATACTCTTGTTGCCAATGCTGTTGTTTCTGACGTGTCTGTCTCCTTGACCACAAGAAATGGAGAAAAAGTATTTTTGAGACTGTATGAACAATAAATTAGGTGAAGATTATTTGCTCCTATAAGGATAAGATTTTTCCATCTGCTGCCAAACAGTTTATGGATATAAACAAGAGATTTCCCAAATGCCTGTTTAAAAGTCTTGGTATAGTATTACTGTATCGTTTTTACTTCACCTATAAAGATTGATTTCTGAATTGCTTGTTGTGACAAGAAAAACAAAAAGGTAACTGCCACACTATCAGCTTGTGTGTTTCTTTGTGCATGCATGCGTGTGTGTGTGTGTGTGCGTGCATGTATGTGTGTGCAAGAGAGAAAAAGAGACTGTAAAGAGATTTAAAACATTTTTTCAGTGTGTAATTTTCCCTTTGTCTAGATTCTCAACTCCCTGGAAGCCATGACTGTACCCTCATTTTCTTCTTTTCTTTTGGAGGCAGGCATCCTGCTTCTAGCCATGCACACACCCTCTGCAGGCTATCTGTTTTACACAAAGACTTCTATATCCCCTTCTTTCTTACCAACATGTGATGTGGACCTCCTTGATTGCCTGAAGACACCCAGTTCTGGTTCAGTATTTAGTAAGGAAAAGATGACAGTTATTTAATCCTACATAGGCTTTTGAAAAATACTTAATTTTTTAAAATTCGCTAGCATAGTCTGCTAATTTTGCAAGAAAGAATTGGTCTTTCTATGAGTTCCCATGACTGTGGGAGTGATTTTTTTGGTGGAGACTTAGGTTTGCTTTTTTGTATGCTTTGAATCTGATTTTGTGAACTTTTGCAACAACTGGAATGCTAATGCAAATGTAAGAGAGGTGGGGAAATTTATAATTAGTGCAAACTAATTGAGTTTCTAGTATATGGCCCTCTGCTCTCAAGATCTTTTCTTACCCTTATAGCTATTTTGAGATGCACATTTGATCTTATTTTTGCTAATAAGAAACTGTCTCATAAAGTTTATGTAACACACCTAAAGCCACTGTTATTTTGCGACAGGAAAGGACTTACATCCCAGATAGGTACCCAAACACTCTTTCCATTGCTTTAGACCAAAGCACAGACAGAACAAACTGCAAGAGCAAAACCGAAAATACTGAAGAGTGCAAGGATATAAAGAACTTAACAGAATTAGAAAGAAATTTACTTTTTTGAGCAATATTATTCCAAGGATGCACCTGTCAAAAACACTATTTTATGTTACATTTTGTCCACTGTCTGCAAAAGTCTGTTTTCAAGATAACAGACTATTTTTCAAATAATTCTTTCTTCTTGTGTCAAATTCCTGGCAGCAAGCTCTCCTCAGCTGCTCTACTACGGTTAAAGGAGTAGTGATTGCAGCAGGGTTACTGAACCTCCTAAATCTATTTTTAAAAACCTGGTTTGTCCTTTATGCAGTGAGGTTAAATTGGCTCACTTTAAAGGCAGTGATAGTCTATGAAATACTCCAAGCACAGCATGCAAAGAAACACGTTGGGGTTGAATTGTCTGAGCTTGACCTATAGCAGTCTTACTGAAGTAGACTTCTTCAGCCCTTAAGAGTTTATTTTAAAGGAAAAAAATATTATCCCTCAGCTAGGCTGATTGGTACTTTTATTAAGAAAGATAGTGAACTCAGCCTTTTCCTCTGCCCCTTAGACCATCAGCTGTGTTTGAAGTCGATTTTAATGTTTTTACTGAGGGTCCCCTTTCAGGGAGCAGCTTTCATCACCAGGCTGGAGACCTCGTTCAGCATTTTTAGAACAGTCAGGGGTGAGACCTTCCTGCTCCCACAGCCCCATTAATAAGCAGAGACCTGGCTCTGCAGCCACCCTCTCTGGCTCCCAGGGCAGCCACCCATCCCAGTGCAGTAGTAAATCAGCCTGGCGTGTTTTCCTAATTTTAGGTTTGGTCTGACTTAATCCATCTAATAGGAAAAACACCTGGTCTAGTTTTACTTTTAATCTGTTCTTTACATCAGGAAACTTATCGCCCTTGGACCAGGTAGTAACAAGAGGTTGGTTCTTGTACCTGGCTGGGCATGACTATGCATGGTCCAAAGCCTAATAAGGGCCTGCTTTCCATTTGTGCTTTCCAGTCCTTTATAGGCCCTAATTTACAATAAAGCCTTGACATCACAATCAGTTTTGGGTTGTAAATTCTCTGATTAGTGAAAATTCTGTGTTGTGACCCATTTTGGGCCAAAGGGAGCTGGGTATGTAATCGGTAAGGAGGTTTAAGATTGTTTTTTATTATTAAATTTGTAAAGACCTAGGTATTGAACAGCCTTTCTATTAGTGACAATCTAAAATATTGTGTTTAAGTTGAGTTTTTATGGTTTTGTTGAGGTATATAAAATATTTTTAAAAATATAGAGAAATAGCTTAAAGGAAATAATAAAATACTGTCTTTGGAAGCGGTTTAGTGTAGGTTTATATTAGACATACAAGATGATATAAGCTATATCATCCTTTTAAAAGAGCTATACAGTGACTACATTTTAACACTTTTGACTGTGTATTAGGGATTATTTAAATAAAAGGGGACCCAAATAATTTGTTTTCCTAAGTAGTATTTTCTACTTTGTTTTCCTTTTGCCACTCATTTCTTATTATTTTTCCACCTCTAACTCTCCTCTCTGATTCTCTACTTCCCAAAATCCTCTCTCTTGTTTTTGAGGGAACTTTGGGTGTAGTACAAAGATGAGCTTTCTGATTGCACTGAGATCAAACATTGCAGAGATACCTAGCTTTCCACTCAGCATTATACCCCTCTGAAATGGTTACAAAATCATGGACAGCACAAAGTAACAGGGAACTATATAGGAATTAACTTCAAATAGCCCCAGGCCTAAAAGCTCTGCCTAAATCGACAGTATGTTAGGGAACTTTAGCTCCCCAAAGTAGTGTAGCTGTTTATGCTCTCCTGCCTCTGAGTTCCTTTTAAATGGGGCCCGAGGAGGAGTGCATAAGCAACATTACTTTGGCAAGTAGGAATTAATAATTGAAATCAATTAAGGCGTCTTTCTGATGGCTACAGTCAGTCCTCAGTGAGCTGACATAAAAAATACTTGTCTCAATAGCTGTTTCAGTGAAAAGAGATTGAAATAAATCAAAAAGAAAAGGGACTGACGTTTGATTTGTTTCAACTTCATCTTTTAAGATTTCTCAAAACTTTACTAGTTGAGAGTTCAAAAGGGAATAGAGCCTAATTTCTTTATTCTGTGGATGGAGAATGTTATTTTACATAGCAAAATAATTTTTTCATAATGTTGAGTTTGTTTTTGGATTTCTAACATAGATGACTATTAAAACTTATTTGGAAATGACCCTAGCTTTGGCAGAGCTGGCGCGTCTGAAGAGTGGATGGCACCTGTAACATGGACTGCTTGTCTTCCTTGCCTCCTGATAGTTTCAAGTCATGTCCTCTTCCATTCTCATATGTTTATCCTGGACATATTGAAGATTTACTGGTAGATGCTTTCTATATAAAATTTGAGGGAACATTCAAGGGGAATATTTTATGCATGCCTCTAGGAACAAGAGGAGTGAATGTGAGTATACTTCCATGATTACCTTTTTTAATTTTTTTAAATTAATATTTTTATCAGTGCACATAAAAATGTGGGTCATATTGACAATGGCATATATTCACACAGCACTTGGTGCCTTCCCCCCACCGCTTCCCCTTTTTCCTCCCTCCCAATACTGAATGTCCAGGTTAACAACGCATATTTACAAGTATATGCATATTTGAATGCAGCTTTTCCATTAATAAACCTCAGCCTTCTTCCTCCCCTACCCTTCCTTTCTGGCTTCCTGAGGTTTCCCCTCCATTATCTGGAGTCCCACTGGTATTTCTAATACTCCCAAGCTTGAGCATATTAGAGAAAACATATGTTTCTTCTCTTTCTGTGCTTGGATAATCTCCCTTAGCATAATGTTCTCCAGGTCATTTCCATCTTCTTGAGAATGACATGATTTCGTTCTTTATTGCTGAGTAGAATTCGATTGTGTATATTTCCCATAATTTTGCAATGTATTCGTAGAAAGATGGAACTAAATCCTTACCTCTCACTTTGCACAGGAATCAACACAAGATGAATCAAAGACCTGGAAATCAGACCAGAGACTACAAAGCTATTAGAGGAGGCCATAGGCTCAACACTCCAACATACAGGCACATGCAGTAATTTCCTCAAAACACAGAAAATTAAACAAGAATTAACAGTGGGATGGCACCAAACTAAAAAGTTTCTGCTCATCAAAGGAAATCATTAAGAATCTAAAGAGAAAGCCTAAAGAATGGGAGAAGATCTTCACCAGCCACCACTCTCATAGAGGGCTAATATCCAGAATATACAAAGAGCTCAAAAGACTTTACACTAGCAAAACAAATAACACAATCAATAAATGGGCAACTGAATTGAACAGACACTCACAAAAGAAGATATACAAATGGCTAATAGATAATATGAAAAAATGTGAGCTGGTGTGGTGGCACTCGCTTGTAATCCCAGCATTCGGGAGGCTGAGACCGGAGGATCATGGTTCTCGGGCAGCCTCAGCTACTTAGTGAGGCCCTTTGCAACTCAGTGAGACCTGGTTTCAAAATAAAGAATAAAAAATAGGGCTGGGGGGTGCAGCTCGAAAGTAGAAATCCCCTGTGTTTTATCCCCAGTACCGCAAAAAAAAAAAAAAAAAAAGTTCAACGTCGTTAGCCATCAGTGAGATGCAAATCAAAACTACACTGAAAGCCGGGCATAGTGGCACACGCTTGTAATTCCTGCGTTTGGGATGCAGAGATAGGAGGATCACCCAGCTTCGAAGCCAGCCTCTCTGGCTTAAGAGACCCTGTTTCCAAATAAAAATACAAAATATGTCTGGGTGTGTAGCCTGGAGGTAGAAGGGTTCCATCCCCAGTACCACCAAAAAAACAAACAAAACTACACTGACATTCCATGTAACCCCAATCAGAGTGGCAATTATAAACAAGTCAAATAACAAGAAATACTGGTGAGGATGTGGGGAAATAGGAACTCTTCTACACTGTTGGTGGGAGTACAAACTACTCCGCTATGGAGATCAGTGTGGAGATTCCTTAGAAAACTAGGAATGGATCCACCATAGGATCCAGCTATACAACTCCTGGGTATCTTTCCAAAGGGGTTGAATTCAGAGAACTACAGTAATGTATGTATACCCATGTTCATAGTTGCACAACTCACAATAGCTAAAATACTTCCATGATTTTTGACTTGGGCTATTTCTTATATATTATGAGTCAGTTTTATGATTTTTTAGAAATATGAAACTAACTCACCATGTATGAGAAACATTGATTTGCAAGAGTCTTGCTAATTGGAGATAGTATGTGTCTTAGCCCACTCAGGTTGTATAACAAAATGCCATAAACTGGGGTGCTTATTAGAAGACAAAAATACATTTCTCATAGTCCTGGAGTCTGGAAAGCCTGAAATCGAGGTGTTAGCAGATTCTGCATCCAAGAAGGTCCATTCCTGAGAGATGGTTCGTCTTACTCTGGCCTGACAAGGTATAAGGAGCAGGAGTATTTCTGGGTCCTTTCTGTAAGGGCACTAATCCTGTTCATGAGGTTTCTGCCTTTGGGACTTAGTCACTGCTCAAAGGCCCCACAAATGAATGCCATTTCCTTGGGGGTTAAAATTTCAACTTGTAAAGTGGGAGGGGGGAACACATAGTACATAGCATATAATTCTTAGAAAAAAAATGAAGATAGGGCCCAAGATCAAAATGTTCACTATTCCTTTGAACAAATCTACCACTGGACAGCAGACAAAATATGAGGACCTCAATAAGCCTAAGACTTTACCAATACAGGGATAAATGGAATGCTTTGAGGCAAAAATTAAGAGAAAAAGAAGAAATTTCCCTAAGACTTAAAAGCTTTCTCCTGGACCAAGAGGAGGAGAGACAGAATGCAGAGATAAGTGTAGAGGGGTCTATAAGCTCCTGAGAATGGACCTTGTAGCCTGGACTGTTGGTATGACCCAAAAGAGGGGATGGCTGAAGTATTCATCTGGAAAGCCTTACAGAGAGGTCCAGACAAGGCCTCTCCCTGCAGGCACAGGAGCCTGGTGGGCAGGAATGAGAGAAGTTCAACCCCAAACTGTGACTACCAGTCATTGCCCCTTTGTACTGACAACGTCTGCTTGAAATACCTTGCCCTTTCCAAAGGTACTGAAATCAGAATATTATAGTGATATATGCACCTACATGTTTAGAGCAGCATAATTCACAATATCCAAATTATGGAAACAACCTAGATGTTCATCAATAGATGAATGGATTACATAATTATGCGATATACACACAATGAAATTATACTCACCAATAAGGAACAAGAAGTTAGCTTGTAAAAAAAGAAGATAGCATAATGTCATTTGCATGAAAAATGGATGGACCTGGATAATAATATGTTAAATGAGATTTCCTAGTCACAGAAAATGAAGAGGCATATGTTTTCTCTCATATGTGAGAGCTAGGGAGTAATTGTAATACCAGAGAGACTTCAGTTAAGGGAAGAGAACCTTAAGGGAAGAGAATCAACAGGTAGTCTAGGCTGGGGAAAGTTTCAATATGGCAGGAACAGCATATGGTGGGAAGGATGGGTGGGGTAGAGAAAGAGACTCAGTGAAGTAATCACTTCTGACTTTATGTACACATGTCAATCTCGATATTCTGTATGTGGAGGGGGAACAGGGAGGGAGCTGGGGAAAGCTAAGTACTGTGTGCATGCATGTCGCTATCACTAAGAATACATCATGATGTAAAATTATAAGTCACCAATAAAAGTATGAGAAAAATACCCTGCCCTATGAATATCTGCCACACTAACAAACCTTAAGAAGGAAGGGGAGCCCCCAAATAATGTCAATTCAGTAGAATCAGAGTGCTTAAAAGAAGTTACAAGAAGTTAGCTTGTAAAAAAAGAAGAGAGCATATATTTCTTGTACCTTGAATTTTGCAACTCTGATTTCTATGTCTTTCAGATCCATTCAAGTTGCCTCCACGTGTCTGCTTCTGGACAGACCTATGGCTTGTACTCCTGCTGATAGCCACAGGTGCTCCTTTCTTTTGAAGCTTACCATCAGCAGACTGTGGTACCTGAAAATTGTTGCTGTATAACCTAGATTCTTTTATTAGGGGAATATAAGAGGTCTATTTAGATAAGTGGAGTACAGCTTGAGAGAAAGCTGTGATAAAGGGATATGCTCTAGAGAAAGGGTCTGGAATGGTCTATTTCTGAAAGTAGAAAACAAACAGAAGCAAGTTCTCTGCCTAGTGGGATTTATTTACCCTGGAAACCTTCCCCTCATATTTATGCATTCAAGGCAAGAAACCACCTCTCTTTATGGCACAGCTTAGTGCTCCTTCACTGTTCCCACCATGATGAGACTTGCCCTCAGGTGCCTACATAAAATTCAGGGTGGGTGGGTGTGTCTAAAATGGCAATCACAGCTTGGTGATGAGTCTTATCTTTCACAAGGGCTGGTCAGACCCTCTGTCTCATTAATTTAATTCCCTCCTTATCCCCAATTTAACTACCTAATATTACTCCCTCAAAAGTCTGAGACTCTGAAATCATCCAAGAAGCTCATTCCAGGCAGCAAATGTAAATGAAAGAACAATAAAAATGTTCTTTTGGGGGGAAATCATGGGTAACTTAATGTTAGCCTTTTCTCACTTCTTTTGTTCTTTTGGAGATCGGATCAATGATTAGATGTAGGTCTGTCTCTGTCTATTGCCTTGGAATTGAGAGAAGAATGTCTGATTTCCCATTTTTTTTCTAACTGCATGAATGGACATCATACATTGTTGAATGAATGTCCTTTCATTCTTTTTTATACACATTAGTTATTAAATCATATAGCTAAATAAATATATTTAATAAGTATTTAATAACTTTTCCTGTCTAGAATATTGCTCTTGGCCTTACTCTAAAAATTGTAGATATAATAATACAGATGCATAAATAGAGTAGGGAAGAGGCCTAGTAAAGAGAGAAGATGGGTGCTTTATAGGGTCTGAGTTTGGATATAAATTTGAGCAAGGCTACTGCTAGAACATTGGCATCAGGGATGAGAAAGAGGCTAGGTATGAAAATAAGGAGCTACAGCAAGTTCAAATTTCCAAAGATGAAAATTTAAATTCTGATGTATGAAATTATTCATTCACTTTCATTTTATTACAGAAACATTTGTTAAAAATTGCTTATAAAACAAAAACTTGATAAGATTTTATTTATGAAAGGGTATCAGATGTATATATATATATTTGTATTTGGGAATTCCAGCATTTTTTCAACACCCTGATCATGTTTTCATGTTCTTTAGAAGCATAGCCTGAAGAAAGAATGTAGGGTGTGTTATTCAGTAAGTGAAAACTCTCAGGAGAAAGGTAGGGAGGATATAGAATATGGTAGGAAAGGATCTGAGCAAGGATGTGGTTGACAGCCTGATTCTACAGGGAATTCTGGAGCATGAATTTTACCATAGATAGCTTACCTCATAGATATAAAGGTCAGTAACTAACCTATTGTGTTCCAGAATAATGAGTCAGACATGGGTTGTGAGCTTCACACTCCATCTTGTGGTGTGTGTGTGTGTGTGTGTGTGTGTGTGTGTGTGTGTGGTTTCTTCAGTGAGGTGACTCTCAAGGTCGAAGGTAATCCTTCAATATTCATGACAGCTCAATCTGACCCAATTTAAGAGGATCTGGCCAAGCACCAAGGCCATTCACTTTTAGGAGGAGGATTTTCTACTTTTTACATCATTAGAAGAAAAATAAGACTATTTAAAAATTCTAAATTCAAAATGTCTAGTTTTATTAAACTAGATTTTATGTTTTAATTTTATGCTTTTATCGGCACACTATAGGCTCACCATAATGTATTTCATAGCAGTAGTGACAGATGTGCATGTGCACTTGCTGACTAAATGAAATATGCACTTCAGACCGTGTGTGGTGGTACAAATTTGTAATCACAGTACTTGGGGGTCTGAAGCAGGAGGATTGCAGATTTGTGGCCAGCCTACTTGTGAGGACCTCTACAACTTAGTGAGACCCTGGTTCAAAATAAATAAGAACAATAGGGCTGGGATGTAGCTAGGAGGTAGAATGCTTCTGGGTTCAATCCCTTTTACCACACACACACAGACACACACACATCCACACAAAATAGCAGCTTTATTTGTGTTGCTTGGAACTGCCTTTTTACATTTGGAGATTGATATTACAATTTATAAGTGGCTCAGTAGCTTCAAATACCTTATGGAGGTTATCACTGAGTACTAACCAATAGGTATTGAGAATATGCATATTGATTAAATAAATGTTGCTTTTTATTTCTTGTAAGAATAAGCAAGAAAATGAATTTCAATATATCAGTCAGTATTAACAATGAAAGGAGAAAAAGTCTTGATTATAAGAGGTCATAAATCATCATGAAGTCCTGAATTTTCCTCTATTCTTATCTTAGAGAGCCATTTGGAATTATGCAGGAAGGTACAAAGTTCTCAGGGTTGAAATTTATCATTTTTCTATTCCAATGTCCATTTGGTATATTAAAATACAATGCAATATGTCTGAGTGAAAAGTTTATTTGGTAAGCAGCATGGTATTCTACCTCTTCCAGACTAGGACAAGTTTAATTTCAATGGCAGTAGCCACAGTCAAGTATATATGTGTGTGTGTGTGTGTGTGTGTGTGTGTATAAAACTACTTCTACTGGTTACTGCTGATGGCATTCACTGGTCTCTAAAATTAATGTCTACTTGTAACACTTAGTAGACATAATCTTATTCATTTTTATATTCCAGGGAAGTGCCAATGTTATTATCCTATAAGATTGAAAGGAAATATAAAAGCAGATAAGGGGGATACATAATATACTTATATACTTTTTATTCATGTTTTACTTACATAGTCACTGTATTCTAGCCTAAATTATTCTGTTCTTCTAGGGAAAAATATATATGATATATACTGTTACTAAGAATATACATATGTACACACATACATATCTGCTTTAGGATTAGCTAGATAGCAAATGACAACTCTCACTGCAAAGAGCTTAAAGAAAAAGGATAAAATATATTAAATTTTTTGCAAATGAAATATGACTCCTGGGATAGCAATCAATTTTTAGTTGAGAGCTAGTGAATGGAGGTTAAATCATGAATTCACACTTTCCCTTGTGATCATCAAATCAGCACTCTTAAATCATCTTTTTAAAGGCTCAAAGTCACTTGTTGTTTTATGGTTCTCCCATGTTCCTGGTGCTAGCATATTAATGGTTATTGCCATTTGTAGAGTAGCAAGCTGCCAGATCAATAAGCGTGCTTAGCTGCTTGCCATTAAAATTGATCTGTACTATCCTTCCGATTGACGTCATATCCAGCTGTAAATATCATCAAGTAAGCTGTCAACTCATTTTCATTATGAGTGTTTTTCATCTCAAAAGACAGACTTCACTTGGACAGCATGTTAGGATTTTTCTTTATTATTTCTGACATTTCCTCAATAGCATCAAGAACAGCTTTAAAGAAAAATTAGGATAGGCCAGAAACTTTTATAATGGAGGGAAATGAATAACCACAACAGCAAAAACAGACAAAAAGGACAACAAAAGAACATCTTTGCCAGCAAGAATTTCAGAAATTAATAATTCTAAAGTGGAAAGACTTGGATGCTCTATTTGACATGTAAACCAGGTCCAGAAGACCTTCATGAGCATCTGGGTTTATGTAAAGAATACTCAAGTGTTATACCCTTGAAAAGACACATTTCTAAAATAGTTAACCATTGAAACTTCAAAAGAGTATTTATGTGATCATTGATCAAAAATTCTCCCTGTAAGAAATTATGTTAATTATCTGTAAGCCCTCTTGAGGATTAGTGCCATGTGATGGTAATATGTACTTGAATGACCATATCACACTCAGCCTACTAACTCTTTTGTTGTTTTATTTGTGTGTGTGTGGATGTTTGTGTTTGTTTGTTTGTTTTTTCCAAAATTGGGGATTGAATCCAGAGGGCACTCTACTACTGGGCTACATTTCAAGCCCTTTTGTATTATTATTTTGAAACAAGATCTCACTAAATTGCCCAGGCTGGCCTTGAATTTGTGGTCCTCCCATCTCAGGGTCCCAAGTTCCCAGGAATATAGGCTTGCATAACCATGCCTGGCATAGTGGTTTAGTTTCTAAGAAATATTTCTCTGTCTTCATTCAGTGATATAAAGCAGAGTGCCTTAACACTCTGTCTACCATCTAGTCTCCATTGAATGTCTAGAAGAGGGGCTGAGGATGAGGTTGAGTGTCATGCCTAAAATATGTAAGACACTGAATTTGATTCTTAGCATTGCACAAACAAAACAAAACTATAGCAGAGAAGCAATAATTGTAAATGACTGAAAGTTTATTCATTCCTTTAGTAATTCTAATTGGTGTAAATATGTGTGCATGTATATATGCACATATATACTCTATAAAGAATCATAAACTATATTGGGGGTGAAAGGTGCACCTAAAAACATTTTAGATTCTCAGAATTACTATAACATATTTGACTGGTGTTAGTTCTGTTTGCCATAAAATTATCATTACTATTTTTTATATTAGAACTTGATATTTTTTTGTGGTACTGAATACCCAGGGGCATTCTACCTTTGAGCTATACCCTAAGCCCTAGTGTTTATTCTTTATTTTGAAACAGGGTCTTGCTAAGTTGTGGAGGGCCTCACAACTGGCCATGAAGCTGACCATGAACCTGCAATCCTCCTGTCTCAGCCTCCCAGATACTGGAATTACAAATGTGCACCACCACACCATGCCTGGCTAGAACTTGATTTTTTTCATTGTAAGGTATTACAGGAAACATTTAAAACTCAGGTTTGAAGTCAATTGTGCTGGCTTAAGAGACCCTGTTTCTAAATAAAAAAGTATAAAATAGGTGTGGGAGTGTAGCCTGGAGGTAGAAGGGCTTCCAGGAACCCCAGTACCACCACCAAAAAAAAAAAAAAAAAAAAAAAAAAAAATCTACCTGGTAGGTTACAGAGCCATCACTCAAATTTTTTACCTGAAGAGGAGAAATGAACTCTGATAAAGCATTAGTGCTAAGGAATATTTGATACATAATTTGAAAGAACACAATAGTAAATTAATCATAAGTGTTCCATAGGCAATTTCACAATTTCACAGAAATCATTCTACTGAATTTTTATAAGAGGACCTGTGAGGCTTCTGTCTAGGAAACCAGGTTCAGATATTATTAAGTAATTAACTGAAGATGTTGGGTAGTAGAGTTGTAATTTGAATACCTAACTGTAGAGTTCATGATCATACGAAACTTTGCTGATAAAAAAAAAACTTTATTTAATTCCATCTTAAGATTCTAATGAATGAGTTCCATACTTTGAATATCTGCTAGGCTCTCAAAGAAATCAAATCTAAATCTGAACACTTCATCTTTCTAAAATTGCTCTGTTTTTCCAATCTCCTTTGAAGGCAGTTACATCTTCCCAAGTGCTCAGGCCCAAAACCTGTTTTTTCCTCACTTTCTCTTTTATAGCCAACATCCCGTACTTGGGCAGACCTTATTGACATTAAATGTATCTAGAATTAGATTATTGGGCTAATTTCTGGAGTCTCTATTGCTCCCCTGGTTCTAGCCTCCATCACTTCTCTTTGGATGCTCATGGTAGTCTCTGAACTGCTTTCTGCTTCTACCCTTGCCTCTTACAATAAGTATAGAAATCAGATTGATCTTTTTGAAACATAGGTAATATCATATAAAGCTCTACTCAAAAAACAAACATTGAATTGTTCTCTGTTTCACTTAGGGTCAAAGTGAGTCTTGAAAGTGGTCTTCAAGGGTCTAAATTCTTAACTCAATTCTACTTGTCTTTTAATTGACACATAATTCTTCATTAGCTATTTAAATGCCTCCTGATAATTTTCTCTTGTTCATGAAGATGCAGAAATATTCAACATTTTAATATAAACACAATCACATAACCAGTATTTAAATTTTAAAATATTTTTATCAACCTGTATGCATCAGTGTATTTTTCATAGTTGAACTTATAAAGTACTCTTATTTTTAACATTTACTTCTGCAAATATAACCTATACTACTTGTTATTTAGCCATCTATTTTGCTTTGTGAGAAACACTGAGCTTCATTACACAATAAAATTTGTAACTAGAGGAAAACATAAAAGAAAAACAGGGCATAATTCTTTTGATAATCAACTTTCATTTTCCTAAGGCACCCAAGACAGTTTCCTCTTTAACCTGAACAGAAAATAAAATGATCAAATTTGTGATTACTGTTAAATATTTCACATTACAAATCAGTTTCTTGATCTGGAGCATAAAGTGGAAAAATCCTAATATTTTCCTGAATTTCACAACCTTTCTCAAGGAAACTGAATTTTATATATTACTTTATTGTTATTACTTTGCTTTTTCAAAAACAACAGGTCGTCTTCTTTAATGAGTTGCTTAATTTTCTCCAAACTTGATTAACAATTTAGATTGCTTTGGGTTTTCAATCTGTTTTGTGAGTTTAATTCCCCCTTCTCAAGTTCTCTATTCATTTTCTTAGGTTGATTTGATTCATTCTCAATTAATTAATTTACAATTAATTAATTAATCCCCCCTTGACAACTGCCTTAGTGGCATCACAACTCATATTAACGGTGTAGTGCTTGTTCTAATTAAAATCAATATGCAGTTCTTAATGACATAGTCTTATCTACTAGAAAGAGTAAAACATTAGATAGAATCCATTCTGTTTTTAAACCAAGATCCATATGGCCTAATACTATTGGTAGTAAAATTGCAATAAAATACTTATTTTTAATCTTAAAATATAATATGATTAGTCAAATTATTCATATGCCAACACTTTCTAGTAACTGGCATATTGACTAGAAATTAAAATGGCATTACCTTTTCAATCAGATAAGTCATTTTCCTTCCCTATGTGGTATCCATTTTAGTTTTCAAGGATATATAATGCATTCTAATGCCATTGAATGTGCTAGACTTTACCATGAGATAAATTCTAGATTTGTTTCAATTATTGGTAAATGTAGAATAAGGGTTTCATCTTAACAGACTTTTTAGTTTTATTTGTAATTCTGACACTGACCTGAAATAACACATTAGGAGGAGATGGCATTATTTCTGTTTCCAATTCTACTGGAGCAGCACTGATAAAATTTTATAGTGCACTGGTATAATAATTAAGTTATGGCCCTCTCCCAATTAAAGAACTGCAAGTTTATTATAGTATATTATGGAAGAGAAAGCAGAGAGAATTCATCTGATATTTGTGGAAATTTGGCATAGAGTTTTATATAGTGTGGGCTTTGTCCAACTAATGATGGTGGATATAATTTTTGAAAGATGTCCAAAATCACACACATGAAAATGATGGTCTAAAATGAGTACTCCAGAACTCAAATTTCTAAAGACAGGTTACTGTATACTTGTTTCCCTGGCTCACTTCTTCCCTTGGTCAGCTTTATGATTTCTCCTATTTTTCTTTGACTAAATATGATGAAAAATTGACATCTCTATACACTATCACTATCTACATATCCAAGTAATTAATATTAAACCTGGGTCTAATCTTTGCAAAGCTCTGTATAGAAAAGTATATGAAATCTGAAGAAGTCCTCGATCTCAATTAGATAACACTTTCATTTTCTTCTATGTCTATTTCTTCCTTCTAGCAAGATAAAAATAATCTGTTTTGATCTTTTTTTTTTTAAAAAAAAGAAAAACTTCCCCCATTTTCTTATCTATATGCCATTGGAGGCTTTCATGTTGGATTTTTTTTGGGAGATGACTTCTTATTTTCTCTCTATTACCTCTTGCCACCATGTTTTGCTCCCAATTTTAGAAAGTGTTTTAATGTAAGCATTTTTTAGTTTATTCTCCTTAATAAAATATTGAGCAACAAAATCCTTAGCTCATATACAAAAGAGTTAATTTATATTTTATGTAGAATAATGGAAGTTTACTTCAGTACAAAAGCAAAGCAGACTATTCTGTAAATTGAAATGCAATTCGAATCATTTGTCCCTTGAGAATTAGCAGTTGTACAATATAGAAAAAGTACCTTTCAAGGGAATAACCTAATACAGGAATTTCTCCTTATCAATGTCAATATTAGCCTTCATTGAAGCCTACATAGAAGGTAGTTCTCCTAGTAAATCTGGTGACTCAGGTAGTTTGTACATTCAATGACATGTACTAAAATAGCAAATCAACGTTTTAGGTTTAGAAGATTCTTGAGCTTTCTGTTTATAATCAGACTATTGATTCTTTTGCCCAATTTCTGCTACCACCAAATAGACACACAACTCTGGCATACACTATTCATTATTAAATCCAGCCACACTGACTTTTTACTTGTACACTCTGAAGCACTTTGGGATCTGTCTTGAGATACTGAGAATGACCACTGAGATCGCTGATCTGGCCCTATCCTGTGTTATAAAAACAGCACTCATAAGCCAATGTGAATTTTTCTCTCTTCCCTGTTTTAGATTTTAAAGAGTTAAAAATAAATGTAGTTATTAACTTGAAAACTAAAACTGTACTTAGTTGTAAATGAGGTGGCTTTGCAGTCTGTTTTTTACTTTTTCCCATTGTTCTTGGTGACTTATGTGGTCCTTCGTGTGTGTGTGTGTGTGTGTGTGTGTGTGTGTGTGTGTGTGTATTACTGGGGATTGAGCCAAGGGGAATTGTACCTCGGAGCTATATCCTGAGCCCTTTTATAATTTTTATTTTTATTTTGAAACAGAGTCTTGTTAAGTTGCTGAGGCTGTCCTCAATCCTGTCATCTATCTCAGCCTCCCAAGTACTGGCATTACAGGCATGCATCACCACTCCCAGATGACTTTATATAGTTACATCTATTATCTATATTTGTATCTACACTGACATAGTGACAGATTTTTATACACTATTACTAAATTAGATTTATATGTTGAAACTATCTTTTGAAGATTCTCAACTGCCTTTATATGTGTGCTGTTCTTGCTTTTCTCAAGGTGATATAGCATCACTCCCTATTCCTTAAGTGTGGCCTGATCCTAGTTATTTTGTCCTAAAGAGAAAGGCACCTCATTTACAACTAAATACAATATTCAGTTGTACATTTCTTGGATCATTTACTTTTCCAACTATTTTTGTCTTTAAAATGTGGAACCTTGGCTGGGCATAGTGGTACAGCTATATAACCTCAGTACTTGGGAGGCTGAGACAAGGAGGATCAAAGGTTCAAGGCCAGTCTTGGCAACTTAGACCCTCAGCAACTTAGAAAGATCCTGTTTCAAAATAAAAAATAAAAAAAGCTGGGGGCATAGTTCAGTGGTAGATGACCCTGGGTTTAATACAACACACACATACAAAAGTAAAACCATATAATTTATGAAACTATGTTAAAAACAATGAAGAATAGAGAAAAAATATTTATATTTGTTTATGAGTATTTGTTTAAAGCATAGTAACTGTACAGTAGAGAGTGCTAGTTCATATTACCACAGCTAAAAGGTCAAGGGTAAGTGAAAAATTATGATAGGCCATCAGTGTTTAGTCGTCACGTTGATAACATACATTCTTGATATCATGTGATGAAATGGCAATTTACCTTTGTGATCTTCTTTCCAAAATCTTCCCAAACCTTTATCTAGCTGTGAGGAAAAACATCAGACAAACCCCAGTTAAAGGACATTACATAATATCCAAACTACACTCAACGAACTGCCAAAAGTCAGCAAAAACACGGAAAGTTCAAGTAAATATCACAATATAGAAGTGCCTTAGAAGGCTTTATAGCTAAGTGTAAGATTATATCCAAGAAGGGGTCCTAAGAATGCAAAAAGATATTTGGTAAAAACTAAGGAAATATAAATAAAGAAAGGACTTTCATTATTAATATATCATTATTGATATTGGTAATAAAAAAGGTCTAACAATAATTTTGATATGAACTATATACAAACTCCATAACAATCTCACAATTTTCTTGCAGTTCTAAAATTATTCTAAAGTTTATTTATTTATTTATTTTTCTGTGGTACTGGGGATTGAACCCAAGGGCATTTTATCCCTGAACTGTACCTCTAGCACTATTTTATTTTTATTTATTTATTTTTATTGGTACACTATAGTTGCACATCATAATATGGATTATATTGACAATGGCATACATTCACACAATACTTGGTGCCCTCTCCTTCCTGTTTCCCCTTCCCCTCTCCCAACAATGAGTGTCCAGGTTGACCATGCTACATTCACACTTATACACATATCTGTACGCTGTTGACTGTGCTTTTGGTTTTGAATTAACTGTCTTCTAACAGTGTTTTACATTTCATCTAATCTTCCAAAGCTTCTTTCTATTGCTGCTTCATTTCATTTGTTGACTCTTTAATTTCATTTCAGGCCTTTTTTTGAGTCTTTCTTAATGTCTCCATTTCCTCTTGCATTTCTTGTACACTTAAACTGTGAGGCCTTTCACCATATTTAACATCAAGATTCAGAATTATTTTTCTTGCATTTCTTGTAGGTCAGTATTCTTGATTTTTCTTATTTATTCACTGTTTCTAGTTCTTATATTTTTAGGGTCTCAGGCTTGGCTTTTGATGTCTTGGCATCTTTTTTATGTGTGACTGTGAGCAATCTTTGATCTAATCTTAGCAGTAGGGATTTAGAGATGTCATCAGGTTCATGCATGGAGAAGCAGTGCTTTTTTCAATGGTGAGGGTTAGGTAAGGGCAGGAGAGCTGGGGTGATAGGTACAGTAGTTGGGTAAAGAAGAGGATATGATTAAGTTGAATAAGAATTTAGTATAATAAGGTAGTATCTGGTTGACCATGAGAGAAAGTTAGATAGTAGGATACTTGTAGTTAGTGCAGAGTATTTAGGTATATGAAATAGCTTGAATATAAAACAAGGAGATATAGTAAGAGAAAAAAAGTTATGAGAGAGTTTATAGACTAGAGAAAGGAAGTTTGTAAAAGGAATGGGTGAGGGAGCCAACAAACATGTATAAAGTAACAAAACAAGCTACAAAAACTAACAATTATAAATCAAAGACAAAAACAATAAAAAAAGAAAACTAAAACAAAAATGTGATAAAGATGGTTTTATATAAAACTTAGTTAAAAGACTTGCAGTAAGTTTCTTTTAAGCTTACCTCTTTTGAGAACTCTGAAGGCCATTCTATTCATACTTATATTTGGCCCATGGTTACAAAATTGTGTGGTTAAGTTTGTCTTCAACAGAAGTAAAACCATCAAGCTTCATATGATGCTCCAGATAATATCAAAGATGAACATCTACTGGAACCCCTTGGATAGTCATGGATACTTCAAACATCGCCTGATCTAACTCTCCCACGTGACTTCTTCATACTCTCATGGCCAGGGCCCTACTTTGACCCTCTCGGCATGGAAGTAGTTTGAATGACTTTCCTCAACCTCATTCTTTTTGGCCTGATGGGTGTCAGAAAGTTAGAAGAAAGATGGGGGATTGACGGGGAATATGCCAGTATTAGAAAATTGCTTTGGTATTAATTTCAAAATGTAAAAATAGTCAGGGCCTGGGTGCTGCTCAGGCACTCAGGCAGGGAGGGGAGGCAGCTTACTATAATGCAGAGTTCCCCTCACCAAAAGTGATTACCAAGTACACAAAAAGTTGTAGCCCAGGGCCTTCATATTTTAAAGACAAGTTTACATAATAAATAACTTCTAGTAAATATAGAGAAAAAAAGCTAAAACTCCCCAAGGATATGGGAGAATGGTACAGGCCTTCCTCAAAGAGAGCATACACTATGTGACCCCTGCCTTTGTTAACCAAGTAACACATCTTTGTCGTAACTAAGGCTTACAAGGATATAACAGGTAGGCCCACACCTCTAACACAGTCAGGGGCAGATAAAAAGACTTAGTCAAGCAAGATGGGAGATAGTGAATTCATTTGATCATACCAAAAGGCCTGCACCAGAGATATTGAGCAGTCCCACACCAACATCAGGAGCAGATAGAAAGACTATATATTGGTGAAACAGGATGGAAGATAGTTAATCCTCAGAATCATACCAAAAGGCTTGCACCAGAGATAATGGGTGGACCCACACCTTCATCAAGTCAGGAAAATAGAATGACTATTGTTTAAGCAGGATGGGAAGTAATAAGTCCTTATAAAAACTGTTCTATGTTCAAAAATTTCAGTGTCTTATTTTCAAGACACTCCATTGCATCACTCTCTGACATAGTGCTTTAGAAGTCTGTCCTTTCTTTCTACCTTTGTAGTAATAAAATTTGCTTAGGCTCACAAAAAAAGAAAAAAAAAAAGAACAAAAGAACTAGCAACAGCGTGAGAGAAAACAAAACAACAACAACAACAACAAAACCCCAGAAGGATGCTAATTTACATATATAGGCCTTGGGCCCATATAATATCTTTATGTCTGTTCACTGTTCTAGATTTTGGAATATATTTCAATGTCTCTCATTTGCTTTGTAACCTATTTTCAACTTTTGAACCCACTTTATGAGTGTTAGTGCCCCTCTCTCTCCTCTGAAAGCTTTGTGTGTAGGAGTCAGAAAATTGGGTACGACTCTAAATGAATTCCATGTAAGCTCAGAGTTTTGCATTTCCCCACCCTGGGCTCTGTGCTTTCCAGCCCTGGGCTCCGCACCCTTGGCCCAGGGCTCCCCGATTTCCAGCTCTGGCTCTGCGCTCTCTGCCCTGGGCTCTGCGATCTCAGGCCCTGTGCTCTACGCCTTCCTGCCCTGGGTCTGCACCTTTCTACCCGCTCTGGTGGAGGGCTCCACCCTTGGAGTGACCCCCTGTGACCCGGTGCAGATGTCACACCTTGAACACTATGAGCCTTTCCTGTGTCTCTGGAGGTTCTAACTGGAGTGCCTCCAGCATGGGCTGCCAGGTCTTAGCCTGCTGGTTCCCCATGGCTATTCTGGGCAGTCATCCTCTGAGTAAGGAGTAATGCAACAGGGTTACCTTGCTATCCTGCAGGCCATAAGCCAGGTCTCTGAAAGGCACAGTGCGCTGCTGCAGGTGCAGCCTCTGGTGAACATACAGGGTTTCAGATCTTTTTCTGCACCCCTGAAACATGGTACTGGTCACTTAAAATATTGGAGCTCTGCTGCTGCTTTCTGCACTTCAATTTCTTGGATTTCTTGTTGGAACTTCTTGGGGCTGTGGAATCAAAGCCGGCAATCGTGGTTCAGGCAGTGCCCAAGGTAGTACCAGCTGCCACACCAGGTCAGCCATGCTTAGACTCTTTGTGGTGGATGTCTCATTCAGTGTGTTGGATTTCCTTCCACAGTGTTTCCCGTGTGTGTGTGTGTGTGTGTGTGTGTGTGTGTGTGTGTGAATATCTTCCACTGCTTTGTTTATTTTTTTTTGTCAAGATGCTGCTTTCTCAGTAGCTGAATTTTATTTAATTCAGCAACTGAGATATGCTGTGTCCCAAGGTCGCCATTTTGAATCTTCTTATTTTATTTTTATTTTGAAACAGGGTCTCTCTAGGTTGATAAGAGTCTCACTACTTGCTGAAGATTTGCTCCAGCCTGTGATATTTCTCAGTCTCCCAAGTACTGGGATTACAGGTGTGAGCTACCAAGCCTGGCTTATTCATGTTTTTATTTTTATTTTTATTTTATTTTATTTATTTTTTTTTTTTGCGGGTCTGGGAGTGGAACCCAGGGGCATTTGACCTCTGAGCTACACCTCCTGCCCTACTTTTTTTTTATTCTTTATTTTGAAACCGGGTTTCACTGAGTTGCAGAGGGCCTCACTAAGTAGCTGAGGCTGTCCGCAAACCACGATCCTCCCATCTCAGCCTCCCAAATGCTGGGATTACAAGCATGCACCACCACGCCCGTCTTATTCATGTTTTTAAAATGTTTCTTTTGTACATGACTGTATTTATATTGTACTTTAACCTACTAGGTATAATAGTTTACATATTTCAGGTAATAGTTTTATTTTAATTATAAATTACAATTTTAGATAGAATATATGAAATATTCATGAACATTCTTTAGACTCTTATTCCTTTATACCTTCAAATTTATAAAGTATGTAATTAAAAATCTGAGGGGGACTGCTTCATCTATAATAAAAATATTAGGAAATAAAATGTGAGTGATTTCCACAGTCAAGAGTATCTAGCCTAAATATAGGATACTATTGAATTATTGTTATATTTAGATAAGAGAATGGCTCCTGAAGAACTCATAAATTGGTATTTGAAATGGATGGAATTAAGTCATGAGGGTTATAATCACAGCAGTGGATAAATCCTTTATAATGGACTTATGTGGGTGGTACCCAGGTCTGTAGGTTGTAGCTAGAGAAGGTGAGTCTCAGAGGTGTGACCTTGGGTATTATATATGGTTCCTTATCCATTAATCACACTCTTGCTTCTGGCCTCCATGATGGGAGAGTGAAGTCTTGTACTCTCTCTCTCTCTTTCTCTCTGCCTCCTGCCACCATGCTCTGAGATCCATGGTTCCTGGACTCGCATTGACTAAACCCAGAATGTCTAAGGAAATAGGGATCAATAAATTTTTCTTCCTTTTAATTACATGGTTGGGTATTTAGATTACGGCTGTGAGAATGCTAGTAGAACTATATACTGTTCACCATTTAAAAAAAATTAATGATAAAGTAGATTCATGCAGTTCTCCTATGACAAATGTAACTCATTTGGATTCCAAACCTGAACAGTAGGTTAAATTTACAAAAGAAAAAAAATACACATATTTTGGGAAATCTGGATGGACATAACCATAGTTATAGAATTAACTATATATTATCAGCCATAATTTGACTTTAAGTCAATAGTAAAAAATAGTTTACTAAACTATAAACTATAAACTGCAGTGTTAAGATGTGTGCCTATTGGACTAAATATGTAAAAAAGTATTTGGTATGAAGTTGGAGGGTGTATTGAACAGGAGCACAGACCTCATCAGGTTGATAAACCTGGGAGAGAAATAGCCCTTGTAAACCAGACTAGCCTAGTAAGCTAGCTGCAGATATAGAAAGATATCTAGTGAGGTAGCTGGAAGATGGTACCAGAAACTGGAAAATGATTAAGATTAGGGAGATTCAATAAGAAATAACTTGGAGGTTCATTTAATTGCTGTGTCCATAGGATTGATGTGACCAATAGGGTTGTCAACCTGTGTACCATTTGCTGGGACCACCCATTTTTCTATTTTTGTGCTCTTATAAACTTCTTTTACCTATAATAATCTTCTTGTACAATTTTATGAACCCTATTCTTTCCTTGATAATTCAGTTTTTTTTTTACTTTATAATTCAATTTTTGTAGGGGAGAAGGTACTGGGGGTGGGACCCAGAGGCTTTCTGCCTCCGGGCTATACTCACAGACCCATTTTATATTTTATTTGGAAACAGGGTCTCACTAAGTTGCTGAGAGCCTAAGTAGCTGAGGCTGGCTTCGAACCTGTGCGATCCTCCTGTCTCACCACGCCCGGCATCATTTCAAGTTGAATTAACTGCACCTGCAATGTGCCTCTAAGACCTTTTGAACTTTATATAGAAGAAACAGATCCATTGACCTGAGCCATATCTGTGTATCTGTTTGTTTCCTGCACTAGTTTGTGAATTTTTGTCGTTTTTTGTTTGAATCTGTATGTTCCATGTGCATTGTGTAGTCATGGTAAACATTCTTCTGTGCTTACAAAATAGAAGAACTGAAAAAAATGAGGCAGGGCACCCATCCTGAAGCCACTCAAGTATTTGACAGATTATCAACAGAAAAGGACCTAGGCTCTTAATGCCTGTGATTCAGTGCAGACACCATAAGCCATGAAGCAATTTCTCATTAATACCTTGCATTATTCAGATCCTAACACTTGGCCTACACACAAGCTGCAAACAAATAGCCAAAAGCATATCTTAGGGAACTGAAAGAAACTAGTGATAGGAAGATGACAAATTCTAGGAAAATAAGACTTCAGAAGAAAGGATAAAGCAACCGCAGCTTTGCTACTTTAGGGACCGACAAAATAAGGCAATTTAATACAAATCTTCATGGCTAGACAAGAAATTTTCATCTGCACTAAAAAGAGAAGAGAAAATAAACTCAAACTTGTCTGTAAGGAAAAATTATCTATCAGTTACAAGTGTTTATCTTGAAGACACATTTAGGAAGGTGGTTGTACAACTAAATTCAGAATAAGTTCTTATCTACTAAAGTTAGTTCATGCTTAATCCTATATAAATTTGAGTCAGGGAGCTAAAAGATGGCTGCAAAATGCTTTTTCCGGTCTTAAGATTCAATGATTCCATTGGTGAGTGTCCATTTCTACTTAGAGCATTCATCCTGGAGATGTGTGATTCTCAAAGTAAACTCTGAGATAAAGCATTGCACTTTGGATCTTACCAAACGATCTCTCCTAAGTTGTCCTACACGCTTGAGTCTCTGATGGTCATGAATCACTGCTAATCTCTTAGAAACATATTTCTCCAGATAACATCAGCTTCTCTCAGAATATGGGGAGGAGAGGTCTGTATTTCTTTTATGCTTCTACTGAGAATAAATGTAGACATTTACGTGAGACAGAAGAAGTTAAGATCATTTGGGCTTGGTATCTGGTTCATAAACAGACAGCTCTTTGTATATAAACCCAGCCAGCTCCAAACAGCATCTGGCTTGTTCCTTCTGGTAATTGCATGCTAAGACAAAAATCTCCTTATATTTTTCTCCTTTACTCACATTTGCCAGTCATCACTAAACTGAACAAAATCTATCTCCTTTGTTAGCCTGGTAACTTACTCTTTGATGGTAGTTTATGGCAATCTCTGAAGATAAGATAAATAATATTATTAATACTATGAGAGTTTTTCAGGTGTTATTTAATTAGTTATGAAAACCCTTGGAGTATTACAACAGCCAAATAAATTTTATTATTATGTCAATTCAAGGACTGTGGAGTCTGTTTTGAGCAACTGCAAAAAGGAACTCCCTCTCTTCCTGTTTTATTTTTTCCCCCCAGCATTTGGATTTCTGAATGAAAAAAAAAAAAAACCCAGACAACCTAAAAACAAAAAGCAAGATAAGCTTAGTCCTGTTTCCTTTTGACCTCATAGCTCTAATATGCATGTAGCAAAATATCACTTGAAGAATAAATCCTCACAACATGACCATCTTTTGCAAGATTAAAATTTTTAAAAGCCTGAGGCTAACATAATCAACTACTCTAGAAAAATTTAAAATATATATGCAGCCATAGGGAATTCCAGTATTTGAGTGAAAATACACAGTTCCAACTGCAAGCTGCTGTTAGGGATACAGTGCTCTGACCACTTAGGCTGAACGTGAAAGAGGCATTAATTAAGTAATAACGATCAAGGTATGGAGCATTTCCTGGGAATTGATGACCAGCTGGGGGAGTTGATAGCCCACAGTGCAGCCAAGGGCCATTAACCCCAGCTGGTCATCAATTTCTGGGCCCTGTGTTATAGTCATTATTGCTATCATAAGCCAAAAATGAAAAGCAAATGGGTATATGGATTACTTTTATGGATGATGCAGTTTCAATTGGTATCTACAGGGCATTCCTGGAGAATGAATGCTCAGTCCACAAGCCAATCAGGTGCTTTCACATTCTATTCTATTTAGGATGCTGCCTGGGAGGAATGGAGGGTGAATGAGGTAGGCAGCCAACGGTTGAAAAGTTTCAAGTCTCTGTTGACACTGGAGAGCTATGGAAACCAAAAAGATCATGTAGAGGAAGTATGCTGATGGTTAGGTGGGTGTGTTTTCTTGCAGGTGCTCCACTTTAGTGCCTTTATTTTGAAGTGAGCAAAAATTATTAGATAGTAATGAGACTCCTAGAAGACAGAAAATACTAATTTTTAGAAGGAAGAGAGATTTTAAAGGTTGATATACACTACTGAAATAAAAAAATATTAAAATAAAGTATACTGAGGAACTGTCAGCCTACAGTGATCAGGCTGGACAGGTAGAAATTAATTATATTTGGTTTAAAGAAGCTGCTTCTGCAGCCTTGGTCAATTTAAAAAAGCACATTAGAAGATATCTCAAACTGACTTTCCAATTACCATGGAGGGCAGCAAAGTGTGGTGAAACAAAACTCATTTTAAATGGGTAAATACATTCAATACCGACTAACACAATATTTTCAAAATTCATACATTTAGTTTCTTGGCCAAGCTATTTTGAAGGTGAACCTGAGAAGAATTGACCTTTGTTAAAAAAAGAATAGTATTAATGGGAGCCCTCCTCCAAATTAATTTTCTCAAATAAAGGGATGCACGGAGACAGTGTGTGTCTATGCATGTGTTAGAGGATGTGGGGAGTAAGAGAGATTGAATAAAAATGATTTTGTACGATTATTTATTTATTTATTTATTTATTTATTTATTTATTGGTGGTACTAGGGTTCCTGGAAACCCTTCTACTTCCAGGATACACTCCCAGACCTATTTTTATCCTTTTTTATTTGGAAACAGGGTCTGTTAAGCCAGCATGGCTGACTTCAAGCCTGTAGGATCCTCCTATCTCCACCTCCCACACCTGGCCTTACAAGTTTTTATTTTAAAAGTACAATTTTTATAAAAGCCAATACTTAAAGCCACCATTTTCTAGTACTTTATAGTGACTTAGAGATACATTTCTTGTTGTTTTAATCTTTATAGTAATTTAGAAATGTATAAGAAATAAAGAATTTTGGCTTCATAAAGTTATTTTATACTATGAACAAACCCTTAAAAACTAATTTTTGAAGCCAGTCATGGTGGCAGTATTATAATGATACCTGCCTTACTGTATCTTATAAAATGGTGGTGGGCACATTTTAAAAGAAATCCAGACAGAATGGAACACCATATTTTTTTCAAAAGTGAACTACAAGAATAGGGAAGAGAATTAAACAAAGAACAAAAAACATGTCCTTAGAGGACATACAGAAGATTAAAAAACAACAAAAAAAGTGATTTCTAATGTGCTTTTTCTCTTTCTGTTTTTGTTTGGCCCATTGATTTCCATAAGGGATTAAAGAAAGAACATACACATTTAGATGGAGAATGAGCTCATTAGTTGCCATGGACCCCACTAGATTTTATAATCTCAGAGTTACCTGCTGCATATCTTTGTTTTCACCAACCTGACCTTTGAAGACCTTTGAGTTTGCAACCTCTGATTTGAGGAATATCTTTCAATGGTGATATTTGGGCTTCTCCTCTTCAGCATACACTCTCCTTTCTCTTTGCTCAGTGTCTTCATTCGTCAGTGGTGATTTTTCTTCCCTGAAACATTCTCCTCTTCTCCCCTTCTATTTCTCCTAAGGTTACATTCTATAAGAATAATTTGGAAATTATTGTTCAAAGAAGCCCCCAATAAAGAGCATTTTCAAATCTAGAACTAAACAACTTGAGGGATAAAGAAGAGAGTCTAACTTGGAGGACCTAGCTTACTTTTGAGAATAAATTGAGAACTTAAGCTGTCTTCAGTCAGGAGTGTTCATAAGGAGAACAGAGCAGGAACTGATTATTTCCAAATTCAATTCTACCTCCCAAGAGTAGGGGAATCTTCATAGGATGAAACTTCATAGGAAGAAAACATCAAGAAATGGAAATAGGAATTCCCATGAATATTAGTGTCTTTTCTAATGACATTGTCTGTGTGTCTAATTATCCCCCAAGATAAGATGTTTGAAAGCTGGCACGTAATGTAAATTTTGTTTTGTTTGTGCCCAGCATTGAGAAAGAAACAAACTTACTAACTACTGAATATCACTATACGATATAAAGAAGAATGGATGAGAAGTCTGAAGGTTTGAATTATGATCTTAGCTCTTCCACTGTGATATCTCCACTCCTCCAGGCCTCGATTCCTCATCTGTGAAGTGGGCCATTGGAAGAAAGAGTAATGGGCCTAAACTGGAAATTTTGGTTACAACTGACATGAAATGATTATTAAAATCTATTCAGATGTTAAAATGAAATATAGTTTATCACTGATATTGCAGAACTGAAGTGCTATAATTGAATATAATACAATTGAAAGAGATTAAGTATCTACATAAACATCTGATAATGACATAAATGTCTTTTCTGCACAGTTAGTTTTCATTTTCAGGTTCCTGAAGCTGTCTCCCTGACTTCCACTTCTTGGACAGGGTCATATACTCCATAATTATCTTTTTCTACCCTATTTTAGCTTTAGAATATTAACATCCTGATCATTGTAAACTGTGCTAGAGAAGAAGAATCTGGTAACTTAATTCAGAAAAAGGTGAGAAGGTCATATTATATATTAATTCATAGCATAATTTTTGAGATATAGAGATATTTCTGGACATGTAGTCTATTTCCAGCATTTTTTATCCCATACCACAGAGGCATATGCTAAGTCTACACTGTATTTGAAGGGATGGTGGGAGTGCACATGCGTGGGGTTGTGTGTCAGGCACCACAAAGGCAGGTTGACAGGCAGGTCTGTGGCTGGCTGCTCCACATGCAGCTGGATTATCCTGTAAAACATCTCCAGGTATATAAATCTGTTTGGATTCTCAAGAGATGGACTAGATAACTTAGTAGGTATTTTTGTCTGTCTTTATTTTCTGAGATCTTTCCTACCAAAAAAAAAAAAATTGGGTCTCACATGTTGGAACAATTATCCAAGAATATTTCATCCCTGAGAAAAATATAACCCTTGAGTTGCTGCCAAAGTCAGTGAGATCTATGGCAGCTTGCCGTCTGCAGACAGACCTTGCACATTAACACTTTAGGGACTCTATCGGAGAACACGTCCCACTGTCTCCTGCAGCTTACTTGTGAATGAGTGGGACTGACTAGGACCTGAAAAAGGGCCCCCAAGGCACCTGGAGAAGTTTCTACCACATTGTGTTTAGCGTGCTAAATGTGCTTATTCTATTTTTAAAGTTGCCATTCACATGTTCTAAATAACTTTTCTTTTTATATAACTGATAACTTGAATAAAATATTTGAACAACATTTTTCAAAGACAAGAATATTTTGACACAAACCCCTAGCTGATAGCCCACCCCAGTCCTTTGCTTCCCGGACACAAAAATTCCATTCCAAGCCTAGCCTACCTTTGCAGGAAGCTGAGATTGTGAAAGTGAGTTCTAGTCAATGATATGTGATTGACTGGAAAGAACAGGCCCTATTCATAGAAGCTTCCCTATTCATGACTCTCATGTTCTGGAATGGAATGGACTCACCAGGGTGACAATGAGAGCCACATTAGGAAGATGGCAGAGCCTCTCATTTTTCTCTTCAAGATATACCCAGCTAGAAAAACCACATGAAACTGTTATAAGAGCAAGAAACTAGATTTGTATTATGTCTAGCCACTAAATTTGTGGAGGCTTATCATTTGTGATAGTTAGCAATGCCTTATCCAACACTATTATGATTGCATTAATAATTAATTTTCTTGAAGCCGTTTTTCTATATTATATGGTTTTTGGTTGGGATAACAGGTCTTTTTGGTATGTTAAAATTATATCTGAGAAAGCCGGGCATGAGAAAGCCTGCTTGTAATCCCAGCATTTGGTAGGCTGAGACAGGAGAATCACAGTTTGTGGACAGCCTCAGCTGCTTAGTGAGGCCCTTTGCAATTCAATGAGACCCTGTTTCAAAAATAAAGAATAAAATAGGACTGGGATATAGCTCAGAGGTAGAATGCCCCTGGGTTCCATCCTTAGTACCACAAAAAATTATATCTGAGAGAAAATGACATATAGCATTTTGTCATTCTGCCTGATCTCACTGAAGCTCATACTGACGTCCGTTTGCCTTCTTCTTTTGTTCTTTCCCTTTATTTATTTATCATCCACACCTTCTCCATTTCCTTATTTGGCACATTTGCTCACTCAACTAGAATTTACTGTGTACCCATTATGTGTCAGGAATTTGCCAGGTACTGAGTTGACAGTGGCAAGTGAGACTTGGCTCTTGTCTCATGGAGTTTTTGGTAGTATGTGAGAGATAGATAATGAGCAATCAAACAGAGATTCATAGCAAATAAACTATGATGAATAGTCAGAAGAAAATGAATAGGATCCAGGACTATTCTCTAATGGCAGACAGGTGTAGAAAATCCTGCTTGGGAAAAATTATCACAGAAGATGGTGAGGGGGGTCAACGTTTTTGTTGTTTGCCCCATAGAAGATTTAAGCCATGGAAGAAGTAGGAGAAGAGCATTCCAGTTTGTGTAATGGAACAGAGGCTGGAAATTCTTCTGCATTTTAATTCAAAGAATCAAAAGTAGACCACTGTGGCTGCTGCTTTGTGGATAATGGAGAAAATTGAGCAGAAAATATGAATTTAGAGGGTAGATGCAGAGGTCCAAGATTCCAATGTCTTAGGAAGGAGGTTAGCTTTTAATAGAAGTGCGATGAGAAGTCTAACATTCCAAGCGGGAAAAGCAAAGTCATTTAATTAATGTTTAAAAAACACTCAAGCTTTTTTTTTTTTTTTTTTAGGAAATAGATGATAGGAAGTCTAGGACTGGGAGAAGGAGGAGGAAGAGGAAGAGGAGGAGGAGGAGGAGGAGGAAGAGGTGGAGGAGGAGGGTGATGGAGGAAAAGGGCTGTCAGAGCTGTCAACATGAAACATGATGGTAGCTTGGACTGTAGAGGAGAGAGTATTAAGTGATATAAATGTAGTTTGTTACAATTTCAAGTATATGTGTGACAGAGAAGAGATTTTGAAAAGGCAGATACATGAGTTTAAAGTTCAGGGGAGGGGTCTGTGCTTTAAATAGACATTAAATATATAAATATATAATACATTTAAATTATACATAAGAGTTATGTTAGCTATAGTATTTTAGTCATGGATCATGGAAAAAGGCCCACAATTTCTATTTAGGTTTATAAAGTGTTTCTTGGATCAATAATTTTTTGGAGAAAAACAGTATACTAGACTGCCAATCAAACATGGCTAGAAGATGGACAATTTACTAATCAACCCACAGCATTGAAAATATACTTCAAGGTGATTTTCAGAATGGTGATGTGCAAAATTTTAAAAAAATGTTGACTTTGAGCTTTGTAAATTTTTACACTAGTAGATTGCCTTGGTTCCTTTCTTGCGCCCCCATAATCCAAATCTTTTTATCTTCAGATCATTCAAGTAAGTCCGAGTGCTAAGATTTTTAGACTCTTAACCTTTGGCTAGGCCTATATGGATTAAGGATTGTTTTATGATAATAATTTAGCTTATATTTATAGCTTCTCAATGACTGCTTTTTTATGTTTCCTATTTTTAATTTTTGAATTCTTTATTGAAAGTAGAAAAATATGTATATGCAAGTACACAAATCACAAATACACAGCTCAAAGATCTTTCACAGAATGAACACACCCATGTAACCATCATGCAGACCAAGTACTTGAAGTTTTATGTTGCATACAGATTCTCTTAGCTATATCTTGGGTCTTATGTTTTATTTTTTGCCTCTTTCTTTCAACGGACCCTAAGTATTATTACTTTCCAGAGAACTGCAATACATGAGGGTTCAAGAAAGAAAAGATCACTGCCATTATGGTACTCCAAAATAGTTGTGGTCAGATTCCTGCCTTCTATTCCTAGCTTTTCCAAGGCTGAAGTGATTGCATAATCTCCTAGATCCCTGATACCAGGACTAACTGCCTCCTGAAGCCTAGTCCTGACGGAGTGTTAAAACATCCCCCATAGCCAGGCTTGGGGGCACACGCTTGTAATCCCTGCTCTTGGGAGGCAGAGAAAGGAGGATCGCGCTGGTTCAGAGCCAGCCTTACTGGCTTAAGAGACCCTGTTTCCAAATAAAAAATATAAAAATAGGTCTGGGAGTGTAGCCTGGAGGTAGAAGGGCTTCCAGGAACCCCAGTACCAACAACAACAGAAAAAGTCCCCATAGACCTCTCAGATGTTGCCTCGCACAGTCCCTAGCACACAGCTGATCTCCAATGTCTGCTGAGCGAACATGGGTGTTCTTCATCCATTCCCTGACACTTTAATCACCTACTTCTCTCTACCCACTGGAAAGACACACTGACCTGGACTCAAGAGTCACAAGAGAAGCATGAGGCTCCTGCATCTCTTCTCCTTGGACTGGAGTGACTTAAGCACATTAACTTATCCCCATGCCTTTGTGCTTTTGTTTGGTATCCTTTTTTCCTACGTTGGGCAAGCTGTCCAAAATGTCCCCACTCTGGTCCATTCTATCATCTGATTCTGACACTTGTACAACTTCCCTCTGTAAGATGGCACTGGGTCCACTTGGTCACTAAACTCACACTCTTAGCCATATCAATTTCCTGCTGCTGCTGACCTAAGTAAGGCAGCTCAGTATCAATGACACCATAATCAAAAGCTATATTCAAATAAATATAGACACAAAGGTCACTTTAGGGTGACTGAATCGCACAGTCAGGCTTTCAGCTCCCTCTCTGCTCTTTTCTCTAAGGGTAGCCATAATGAGATGGGGTGCAGGATTGGAGAAGGAAGAAAAGAGTTGCTTGATGGGCGGCGACAGCTTTAGTTGAGCTTTGTAGGCCTTGCACAGCAGTTGAGTTGGCCCGGAGATACGCCCGACTGGGTGAGGTTCTGCCGTAGTTGACTTGTAGGTGCTGGATCTGCAGTCTGGCTACCGCAGACTGGTTTTGGGATAAAGACACTGAGCGAAGGCCCAGGCCTGGCTAAAACTTGAATCAAACCCTCTCTCCTTCCTTGGGCAATTAAAGAGCCTCATTGCACACTTGAGGGACTGTTCATGCCTGCGATTCTTCTGCTATTAAAGAGGCAGACTGACTCCATTCTGATCACCCTGCCCTGTCTCTTGGCAGGCGCAGGAGGGTGTCCATATGCTCCATTGTTCCCGTCAGCGGGGTGCTAACGGTTCTTTTGCTGCTGCTCTCACTTCTATGGGGGATGTTTTTTTAGCCCCCTTTTCAATGTTGCCAACACATACATATATATTTTTAAAACATAGCACTTATTCTGGAGCTGCAGAAGGTGTGAGAGCTGTGTCCTCTAGCCATGGTACTGCATTTTCATTCAGACTCCGCTTCTTGCCTTTAAATGCAGTGTAGATTAGTTTTCCAAAGAGGTACAGATCACCAGTAAGTGGCAGTAGCCTGGCTTAAAGACAGGCTCCGCTTACACTTCAGAGGCGACTGCCTGGAACTGGGAAAGGGTTGCAGCCAAACGGAATTTATTAGCAGGATCTATAGAATGTGTTTGAAGAGCTATGGTGGTGTGAGCCGGCAGGCATACAGGTTGGCCCACCATCACACAAAGTCACACAGGCCAACTGCTCAGGGAATTCAGACTGGCATGCCTTGTCAGCATTTCTTTATTTCTTCCTGCAGAGAAACACAAATGGAACAAATTTTCAGTCCCAGGGACTTATGCTTCTTGTGCATTTTTCTCTCTTCCCTTTGAGTTGAGCTTCCTTCCATGTTAACTTCCACCCTAGCTTTTCTTCCCCAGATGTTGTTAAGGAAGCAATTGCTTCTTTAGTGGTTCCAGCTGATTCCCTCCTTGCCAGTACCTGGATTTCCTGTGGTGCTGGATTTTTTAGCTAAGGAAAATTTTTCTCAGTTCTTCAAGTAAAGATTTTAAACTCCATATTCAATGAGAGGGCTGTGGAATTTGGCTTCTTTACAAGAACTAATCAATGTAAAGTGTGGGCTACGCTGCGCCTGATCCTGAAAAATCCCCACGGGACAGGGAAAGATCATTTATTCTTCTTGGGGGTTGGAACATGCAAAACCCACTTCAGAATGTTGATTTAGTTCTTCCAGATGATCTCTTTGTGGAGAGCTTAGCCTGATAGTTATCACCCAAACACTCCTGGAGACAGCACAGCATGGGAGAAGGAGGAGGGCCTTTGCAGCCAACTACAAGTGCTCCATCCTTCCTGGCTCTTTGACCTTGGAAGCCTCAGTTCTACTCCCAGCCAATGGGGATGGAGACCCAGAGTTACGGCTGAGAGTTTGGGGAGTGGGGTGGGAGGACAATTGGACTTTGTACTGACGGGTCTTCCTATGGGATGATATTCATGGAGGTCATTTTAATTTCTGTCATGAAGGAAATCTTGCAATTTTGACAATTTCAGAACAAATAGACCTGCAACTTGTTTACACAACAGCTAACTTCATTTTAATGTATCTCACTACCAAATACATTAGGATGAAGTTCTTGACACTTAGAAGACTGAATTCTCTATCCCAGAACTTTGGATTGGCATAGTGTGTGGAGCATTCTCTGCTCTGGATATCAGTGGAAATAGGAGGATTTTACCTCCAAGTCTGGTCCTCAACATTAGAATTAAATGAGATAATGCATTTAAAACACTTGTGATTCAATATGGACCATTTGATGTGTGTCTGAACTGACTTCTTTTTTTTCTTTTCTTTTTTTGGTGGTACTGGGTATTGAACCTAGGGGCATGCTACCTCTGAGCTACATCTATAACCCTATTTTTTATTCTTTATTTTGAAACAGGGTCTGCTAAGTTATGGAGGACCTCACTAAGTAGCTGAGGCTGGCCACAAACTTGTGATCCTGCTGTCTCAGCCTCCCAAGTACTGGGATTACAAGTGTGTACCACCGTACACTATTTGAACCGACTTCTTCTTTTTTCAGTTTTATCTACATTTAATTTTATTTTTCAATACAGATCTCTCAAACGCAGCCCAAACTTTCTCATTTCTCCTACAGAGATTGTAATTATCAGTACTTATTCTAAAAACTGCTGCTGCTACTGTTGTTGACAGAACATCCACTTAATTATGAGATTTTTTTTCCCTCTTCCCTCATAATGAGTGAATTTTATCTGAGTGAGAAGGAGTCCATGACAATAGTTGAAAAGACAAACCCAGTGATGTCTGGTTCCTTCCCACGAGACTGATCTCTGCCATATTAATATTCAGGAGAGCCCTGAAGAGTCCATTAACAACAAAGTTGAACTCTACCTGTTTATAGATTACTTCTCTTTGTAATTACACCATGTTTCAGCAACTAATGGAAATGAAACTTCTTAACAAAAACAACTGACTTTGTATAACATGAATTAAAGGAGAAATTAAGGTCAATTCTGTTTCAAATAACTGTCTAAAAAGAGAAAAAAAAATCTCTTCATTAATCAAAAGCATCCAGATCTACTTCCTCCTATTAATCCAGGTATATAGAAGCTTCTAGGACTTGTAACCAATCTCTGTCTGCTCTAATGGATATTTGGAACCTTTATTGATTTGGGTAAATTTGCTTCTTCTAAGGTCAATAATGATAAATGAGTCATGTTCTGCATGAAGTGACTTGGTACTTTGAATTAAATGATTGTAATTATCTGTAGTTATTCTGTAACTGCTACTGTTACTGCTGTTGACAGAACATCCATGTAATTGTGATGGGAGTTTTTTTTCTCTCTGCTGTTTGGTAATTTGGTTGAATATTATTTGTGCGTGGAAAAGCTAGCAGCAGTGGTTTAAAAGGCAGACGTGACAGCGTCAGGCACCTTTCTTTGTACTTCTGTCCTCCGTGTCACACCCCCAGTGTTGTCACTCAGGGTTGGTGTTGATCGCAGCCTGCAACTCAAACTGATACCTGGGCACTGGAAGACTGGGGCAGAGGAGCATGCTGCATCCTCAAGCCTTGCTATTAGAGCTAGATTAGGCTGAGAACCCAGAGATGCAATGTTAATCACCCTAATGGGGCATCTGCTTAGCTGGGTGGTCAATTTGTTGGGGTGGTGTTAAACAGTTATTGGTGGTGAGAAAACCTTGTCTGCCCACCAACCCTTGTGCTCCCATCTGCATCCTCATTTAAAAAAAAAAATTATTGGTGCACTGTATTCATACATCATAATGGGATAAAGAACTTGTGTAGACATACATGCACACATCGCCCAGTTAGCCCCCACCCAACCCCCACCCCATTCCCTCCCCATCCCTCATCTTGGAGAATCATCTATACACCAAGTTCCACGCTCCGACTGCATTAGGTAGAACTACTAAATTTATAGCAGGTGCAAATGAGGTATGCACTCTCAAAGGACTCTGAGGTAGGGTGGTGAATGGATGAACCATTCAGTTTCCACTTCCAGGTGAGGTCATCTGAATGGTGAATGGGCGGACCAATCAGCTTTTACTTCCCAGTGCGATCAGCTTCAGGCAACTGTAGCATAGTGTATGAAGGATGAAAACACCACCTCCCTACTTCCACCTAAATGCTTTCCTCTAAAGCTAGAGTCTAAAGATTTTTATTTTAATAGGCAAAGACAAGTTTTTACAATGCTTTAAGAAAAAAGCAGTGGGTTAGGAAAAGTATTTCAACTTTCTGGGCCTCAGATGTCATCCAAGGCAAATGAAGAAACAGAAAAAAATGACATTTTAAGACCTCTATATAACTTAACTCTATAACTTAAGATTTGGGGAAAGTAGGATTTTTGAAGCAAGGACAGAAGCAACGTCTTTGAACACAAAAGCATGTTAGGAAAGTCTTGATTCCAGACCTTCCCAAACAGCAAGGGGTTTTGTGAGTATCCTGTTAGTTGATTGTTTGTTTTTTGGTGGTACTGGGGTTCCTGGAAGCCCTTCTACCTCCGGGCTACGCTCCCAGACCTATTTTTATATATTTATTTTTATTTGGAAACAGGGCCTCCTAAGCCAGCATGCGCAGTTGGCTTCGAACCTGGGCGATCCTCCTGTCTCTGCCTCCCAAGCACGGGGATTACAAGCGTGCGCCACCACGCCCGGCTAGTTGATTGTTTTGAAACTCAGAAAAAAAAGAAAGAGATGGAGTCAAATCTTGTGGGGACAAAGAAGGACTTTTATAAAAAAAAAAAAAAAAAGAACTTGAACTTGCTAGGGCAGACCTCAGGTCCATCAGAATTGAAGCAAGAAATTACAAGGGGGAAGTTGGGGTAGACTACTAAACAGGAGAGCAGGACATAACTTATGTTTCCAGAAAACAGCAAGGGCAAGCTTGCAACTGGCTAGTGCTGGGAAGTTGTAGTTCAATTGAGTCAATCCAAAAAAGAAGCTAAGTATGGAGGGGGGTTGAGACATGGCAATTTTCCAGGTGCAGCAGGCCAAAGCAAGAGGTCTAGGCCTCCAGTACCCAGTGGCAGCCATCTGGATACATAGGGTCTCTGCATAGACTTCCCTGTAGTGCATCCATGTGTCTGCCTATCTGTGTGTCTGTGCACTGGACTGTATGTGCAGTTTATATAGAAAATAAGAACAAAAGTGGCAAGTGGCCAGGGCACAAAGTTACATAAGACAATATGGCATCCTCAAGGCCAGGGTTAGCTGTTTTTGATCTGACAGTGGCCTATACCAACAGAAGGCAAAGAAACTTAACACTGTTTTGACTGTCCCAACAATTACAGTTTGATTTTAAATGGAAAAGTGAAAAGGAATAGATGAATGAAATGTAAGTTAAAACACATGGGAGAGGCAAATTAATGTTGAAAAATCTTTGCAAAGAGGGGATATGGGCCTCATGAAAGAGCTCCCTGATGTCGCCTGCCAAGGTCCTGCTCCATCCAGGCTGTCTGTGCAGCTGGCCTCTGCTTTGCAGGAACAGCTCTAAGTGGGGCAGGACATTTTGGATTAGGTACTTTTCTACTGAGAGAATTGAGTCCTTCATAAGAAGGAAAATGGCATCCATCTGGCAGGAGAACCTCTTTTCCTACCATAGTTTATCCTTTCCTTTCATCTTTCTTAACAGCTTAGAAATAGATATTTTCAATTGAGATCTCTTCCCATTTGTTTTTCCTTTGGAGCATAGATTCTCAAAGAGGGTGATATACCCCTGGGGGTGCTGGGAGATCTAGGGAGGTGGTAGTAGCCTGCGATGTGATGGGAGAGGTATTAAATATAAACAAGGGGAGGTAGATGCATGGGGAGGGTGCTGAGTAGGTTTTTCTTCCTTGAAAAGAGGATGGTAAGCCAGTACATTTGTGAAATTCTTCCATCTCTTTCTCATTTCTTATTTTTCTGAGATCTCAAATTGGGGATTTCTTTCTTCCTAAGATGAGAAGTAGGCATTCTTCATCACCTCTCTAACCTATATATGAGTATGAAAAAAAAAAAAACTAATTTAGCTACCTGCCTGTGCCTTTGTTTCCGTTGGAGTAAAAAATCAGTGGTCATCTCCAGTGGTTCTGCTCCTGCAGGCATGGGTGATGAAAAAGAGGGAATCTATGCTCAGTCACAGTGGAGAAGCTCTGAGGCTATAAGGAAGCAAGTGAGAAAAGCCACTGAGGATTAAAAATGGCACACCACAAAAGGGCTGTTGCTCCCTTTTCCATCTTTTACTGAGTAAACTGTTGAAACACTTGAGGCTGCTAAGAAACCAGCAGAAACTGATGAACTTGTAGCAGGTGTTAACTCTTGCAGCCATCTAATTTTGGCTTAAACCCCTCAGTCCCTGGAGAAGGTAGTTATAGAGGTAGAAAGAAAGTGAGAGCACTTATGTTTAAAGTCTGAAATCAGGTTTCAGCTAAAGGCCAAAACCCTTAACACGATAAACTCCTCTCTGAAACAGAAGACCATCAAGAAGAAACTGAAGTAAGTTGTACAGATAAGCTGAGGGAGTGGCTGGGTCAAATATCGAACCGCGTAAGAAAGAAGAGAATCAGCACTAATGTAGAGTTCTTTTTCTTTCTGCACACGAACTGTGTCAACTGCAGCCCCAGCCCCACATCTGTCTGCCACATAATGTGCACAGCCATATGTGGATCATTATGGTCTAGGAACAGAATAGCATGCTAGATGCTGTGTGCTTCAGATGAATTAAAAGAAAATCTACTGGAGGAGGTGGCAAATGTAGCTAGCTAGCTTCGAGTTCCAGTTTGCCTCTTATTTCTTTGAGTGCCCATTCCTCATTACAGAGTATGAAATTTACTTTAGAAGGTTAAATGATGGGGTGGGCTTGGAGAAGCCAGCTCACTCACTCGCCAGGGTGTGTGTTCTTCATCAGCTCTTGTTACAACAAAATACCACAGCCATTGCATCACCCATTACCGACTACCCTGCAAGCACAGCGGCTTGAAGAGTGCAGGCAGAGCTGGGGCTGCTGTGGCCTCAGCAGACATCAAGCTCAATGTCAAACCAGGAGGTGAGGCTGAATAGAAAACAGCAACTGTTCAACGTCATTGTCTCCTGCCTTATTAAAGAGACGCTTAGTAGGCAACTGGGACTTGCTGGCTTGTTGGCCCTTAATTTTTCTCTTCCCCCCAACTGATGGGAATCTCATCTGCCCCTTTTTTCTCCTACCTCTCTTCCTGACTGACTTCTGTTCCTAACAGGCATTTCAAAGGGAGAAAGTTACCGTAATTATGATGATCCACACGTAGAGGAATGGAAATTCTGTTCCAGATGGGATACTGCAAATGGTAAGTGGGAAAGTGCATGCTGCTAGATAGACTGCAGGGAAAATACTGTATAAAATCAACACACAACAGACGCCATTCACATCCTAGGGAACACTAACTGGAGCCCACTTGGTCCTCTCTGCTCATCATTAGTCCTTCAATGATAGATGATATGAATCTTGGGAAGGACATAACACATGCAGTTCAGGGACAAGGGGCAAAGGGAAGATAGATACGGGGCTCAAACTACAGGTATATAGTCCACCTCGGCCAGGCTGCAGCAAGGGCTGGGAGAAGAGGAAGGATGCTTCACAGGCAGTTGAGTGCTTACACGTTGAGAAGCCAGCTGCCTTTCATCGCTACAGATCAAGCAGGATAGGATAAAAAGCTCAGCAAAATGGAGAAGTAATTGCAAGTGTAAAAGACCCTGAAACATCTTATGGCCATACTTCTGTATCTGTGTGGTAGCCTGTAACCTTCCATTAAAAAAAAAGTCCCATGGAAACAATGCCCAGCTATTTTATACAATATACATTTTATACAATATACAGCAGTCTCTCCTATCTTCCAGAAAGCGATAGGCCATTCTGGAGCAGTCCTCCTTGATGAGATAGTCATAAAGTTCTGGTTATACCAGTTGTGCAGAGGGAAATGTAAACTCTAATGTATCCCACCTAAAGCATATATTTGAGAGAGCTGAATTTGGAAAGAAAATCGTGTCTCATCATCTATAAACTAAAATATTCCTTCAAGGAATTGAAACATAAGCTACAATTGTCATTAAGAGTGGCTGAGAAGGGATTCATATTCTTCGAAAACAAAACACGAGATGGTTTAAAAACATACACTAAGATTTTTATGAGCACTGATAGGAAGAGGACTGTTAAGAAAAGTTCTCAAATTAGCAGTTGCTAAATTTTTAAATTGAAGAAATTGGATGCAGCTTTGGCTATAGGGATGTTTCCCCTTTCCCCACACCAAAATGAAATCGTAAGTGAAAAATTGAATCTCCACTCTGTAATAAAATGTGCAAAACAAATGAAAAACTCATTATTTTACCCTATGTGTATGTGCCACTGAGAATGTTTTACTAATGATACAGAACATATGGGGATCTTATATAACGAACCACAGTGAGGTACATTAAAATATGGGTGAATTTAATTTTATTTAATTAAAAACTGTCTAAAATCAGCTTCATACGCCTTCTATGGATGACACTGTCCTCACTAGTAGAGTACAGGCTGTGTGTTTACACTAACATGAGTAGAAAGGGATCTATTTCGCTAAACAAAGGCTATCCCAAGGTCTCCACTTTTGCTTGTTATAATAGTTTGTGTTAAGAACTAATTCCACTCCTGTCTTTGTGTTTGGTACAAATCAGAGGTTCTCTGGTTCAGTTTAATATGTTTGTACTAACCACATCCACTTTCCTCACATATTGTTATTCTCTTTATTTGTGCAATATAACCTCAATCATAAGTTTTTTTTCGAAGAAAAAACTTTAGGGTTTCAAAGAGAAGGGCTTGTTTTCATACAGTTCTGAGTCTTGCATTCACATCCGGCAGTGTTCTATGACGACTCCGACACCCCTGTCTCTGCTTAAAACAGACTGAAACTTAATTTTCTGTTAGGATAATTTTATATAGCCCCTGTTACAACTCAATTTATGGAAATAATTAAAGAAAATTAGATCACAGGAAAGTTTAATTAGCCAGGCATAGTTTTGAATTAAAGTTCATTTTCTGTAAAAATTAGAAAAGCCTGAACAACTTGGGTCTCCATAATAGAATAACCTATATCAGCTGTGTCCTGGGTGAGTGCCCGTGGCCGGTGGTCAGGAGAGTGATGTGTTCACTGACCCAGGACTAGAGATGGTGCCTCAAAATCTGAATGGTCAAGAGAGGATTCCAGCAGATGGAGACATGACTGATTTCAGTGCACTGAACTTTTGAAACTTTCTGCTCTTAATTATGCCCTTGAGATTTTTCATGTTACTTGAGGACTTTCATATTACTTGGACAGCTATTGTTTGACTGTTCGATTGATCTCTATGCCATATCTATTGGAAGTCATAGGATAGTGTTTGCTTTTTAATATTTAGGCTTGGGGTTACCTTATATGTGTAGTAAGAGTGACTTTCTGAATGTGAAGTCTTGGGGAGTATATATTACACAATTATGAGGGGAATGACTCAACTATTGTGCTCTAATTTTTTCATATTCACATTAGCCTTTCATAATTACCATGTACATAGCATGTGGCTTGACATTTGCCTATACCTAGATTTTTCTAATCTTTTGCTGATAATTACTGTCTTTAAAATTTAATCACAGTGACTTAATTTGGATTAAGGTAGATAATTATCTCTACCTTTAAAGCCTGGCTCTAATCTCTCTGACCTCAGCCATTTTTGTCTCCCCACTCTTCCATAACAGCCTTCTTACTCAGCCTTAAATTAAGGTTATTCATATACTTCTGGCCCTCTGGTAAGTCAAGGGTTTTGATTCATCTTTGTATCTGCCACAGCACTTAGCACAGGGATTTGCCTGTGATAGGTGCTCAAGAAATATTTTTGATCATTAATATTAGGAGCTATGTATTATCCACAACCACACAGTATTGAAGCACTCCTCTGTGTAGTGAAAGCACGTGAATTTCTTCCTTCAGTGAACAGCTAACAGTCCTCATGGTCACCACCACCCATTTTCTCAGACATCTATTTCAATTCAGATCAGTGATTCCAGTGTGGAACGCAAGAATCACACCATCCAAAAATCATGTGTAAAATCATGATTTTTGCATCATAACATAAAGCTTTCAAACATGGAATTTAGATCATACAGATCAACCATGAAATTGAATTTGACTTTTCTCTAAACATAGTGGGTAATATCAGAACTTTTATACAAAGGAAGTTCAAATAGATCCAGTAAAAAATGATCACAAATTTGGAAGCATTTGTGTTCTCTAATATTAAGAATATGACCCTTATTTTATAACTTTCACCATATAAATGTTTCTCATTCTTTAACCACAACATGAGATTCTGACACTTAGTCACTGGTTTCCATTAAAAGATGTATGTTTTGTCTGAGGACCAATACTTAATTTTGAAAAATATTTGATACTGATTTCATATTGATTTTATATCTATAAACTTCACAATGATAGAGGTTATTATAATTGATGTCACTTATACACAAGAGAACAAGATCAAGTCAAGTATCATATAGAAGATTCAGGTAGTAGGTATTAGATCTTTTTATTTTATTACAATGTAGAACCATACCATCTGTCTTGTGAGTCTCTTATCTGTTTTACACGTGTGTGTGTGTGTGTGTGTGTGTGTGTGTGTGTGTGGTAACCCCTGGGGTTGAACATGGGGCATTTTAACTCTGAGCTATACCCCAGCCCTATTTTTAAAATTTTGAAACAGGGTATCACTAGGTTGAGTCTTACTACTTGCCGAGGCTCTCCTTAAATCCGAGATGCTCCTGTCTCAGCCTCCCAAATACTGGGATTATAAGCTTCACCACCACACTCGACTCTTTTACCCATTATAATGTCCTAGGCAGGACCTTGAATGTTCTCCACATAAGCTTGATTTGTGTCTGAAATGTTTTTAGGCTTGCATTTGAAGATTATATTTGATTAACAAGAGAATTTTAACCACCAGTTAATTGTGCCTGTAAATGGTTGTATTTTGTGGTATATTTCTTTTTCTTTTTTTTAAGGTACTGAAGATTGAACCCAGGGGCATATTACCTCTGAACTACACCCCCAGCTCAATTTTATTCTTTGTTTTGAAACAGGGTCTCACTAAGCTGCAGAAGGCCTCACTAAGTAAATAAGGCTGGCTGTGAACCCAGATCCTCCTGTCTCAGCCTCCCAAGTACTGATATTACAAGCATGTACCACCATGCCCTGCTTATAAGTTTTATCTCAATGAAAGTTAAGAGTACTTTCTGGATAGATGCAGGCTGACAAAGTGAGTAACAAATGGTTTGGAAAGTCATCCAGACTAAGCTACTTAGGGTATGATTTTAGATTTGAGATATGAGAGCTGGAAGACTAACTTTTCTAGTTGCAAAACTTAGAGGTCCAGAGAGGCTGAATTATTTGGCTGATATCACACAGTGAGCTAACATCAAAGATAGTTTTGAAATCTATTTTTCTAACAAAATAAGAGCAAAATCTTCCACTTGAAGTTGTATGAGTCAAGTGGGTTGAACACTGCCATCCAGCTCTCATGATTTCTCTAAAGTAAATGTCCCAGGCAGCCTGTGGATGCATGCTTAAAAAGATCACTTGGGGCTGACTCACAATCTTAAAAGTGTGGAAATAAGATTGGTTTAAAATATTTCTGTGGGAAAGGAAACAATTCTTGGTTCTTTACTCAATTAACCTTATTCTGTGTGTCTTTTGTTTCATATTTCAAATTCTTTTAAAGAAGTAAAAACAAATATAAAATTTCAAAAATGAAATTGGCCTTAACTTTGGTGTTGTCTACCCTCTTTTCTACGTTGTCTACCCTCTTGTCTCTGAAATCAAAGGTTCTTTATCTTTAATATAAGAAGTTTTCTTGTATGCTAGGAGCCATTTTAATTAAAACTTTTTGAACTCTTACCTGCAAACTAGAATTGATCACCATACAAAGAGTAAGCATTCGTTTCATTGTAGCACATTGTGCCTGAATTCACTTTATGAAAAGAAATAACCTTTTAAACTTGTATTTTTTGTATTTATTTTTAGCTCTGGGTCTAATCTCACTTTAGGAAATGTATGCATCTTATCTGTAGCCAAACAAACTTCATATTTGCAACAATGAGAAAGAAGTGCTTCATTATTTGAAACAATAACCCATGTTTTACTGAGAAAATTAATGGGGAGATACACCATGTTCCAATGTAAAAAAAATCGAGTAGACCTATTTTTTCAATTTCTAGGCTTAATTTAATTTTATTCTAGATGCTAGTGAAGTCCCCCCCCCCTTAAATTTTAGTTACCTTAGAATTGATCTGAAAATGTGAGTGATACTAGACCAGAAAGTAAAGAGTGTGTGTTAGTTGGGCATGTTTCAAATAGCCTGTAATTTCAGCTATTCGGGAGACTGAGGCAGGAGGATTGCAGGTTTAAGACCAGCTTTAGCAATTAAGTGAGACCCTGTCTCAAAATTTTAAGAGTTAGGGATGTAGATTCATGATAGAAAGATTGCCCTGGATTCAATTTCCAATAACACACACACACACACACACACACACACACACACACACACACACGATATGAATTGAAAGTAAATTTAATGTGATAAATGCTACAATAAAAAGTAGAGGAGTGGCATATAGATCAGTGAAAATAAAGATGGAAGCTAGGGGGAAAGACCCTAATACATATATACTATAATAGAATTTAAATGAAACTGACAGGGATGAGGGGACTGTATGCTCTGGAGTTAGCTTTGATTAGGAGAAAATGTTAGCTTTTTGAGATCCTGCCCAGATATCTTTTCTCTTCTGCTTATAGATATGATAGTGATTACGTCCCTTGATTAAATTCCCTAAAATCTGAGGCCATTATAGAGAAAACTATGATTCCAAAGCTCTGCCTTTCTGCTCTCTGTGAAACTGAAGCTGGAGGGCCAGAGTCAACTGCCCTTTGGAGAATTTTGGGAAATAGACCCTGAGATGAGGATCTTCCTACAAGTAGTTATTTTATTTGGGAGGCGATCTCAGGAAATAATGGTGAGGAAGAGGAGTTATACAGATAAAATAGTTTGTTCTTAAAGACTTTCCTGTTTTGGGCAAGTAGAGCCAGTTCTTTCCAGGGAAACTTGAGAATCAGTGTAAAACCTGCACCTAACATCCATTCACTCCTAACAACCCAAGGACATGACAACTCAGATATTCACACAACACTTCTATATTGGTTGAAGGGTGCTAGGTTGGAGACAGAGGCAGATGTTGACTTCTGGGCACTTCCAAATTGGATCTCCCAAAGACAAAGCAAACTTTGGTGTCCTGGTAAGGCCTAGGGAAATAAATGTGGTGTTGGCAGTTGGACCAAGTCTGAGGTACTTAAGAGAAAGGGCATATGTGAGAAGAAGGAACTAGCGGTATTTGCTAGAAAGGCTGCTGTTCTGGATGTCTGCTTTTTCAAGTGAAGAAATGAGTTTTCAGTGTTCCTGTGATAACTTAAAAGAAGGCTAATAAATTGCTGAGTTTGGGAAAGGCATGATGGGTGAGAGAACTCAATAGGGAGAAAGTAACTTGGTACGTATGTTAAGGGGAAAATGCTGTGACCGTGATCTGGTGGTGCCACTGTGGTGTTTTAAAGTGTTTCATGATAAATCTTAAGATTTTTTTCTATCTATTATACCCTCCCTCCATTATCTCCAAACTTTCAGTAAAAACAATAGCATTGTATTCAGTGACTTGGGAAATAACAATGAAAAGACTGTGTGTTGAAGCTAATAAGCCACTCAGAGTGGTAGTACTGTTGGTCAGAAGTGTATGACAGCTGAGTCTGGTTTGAAAGATGAGCACTCAGAAATACAGGTTTCCATAGAAACCCCTAGAAATATTGGGGAGAGTATTAGTGATAATTAGTTTATTTAGATTTTATTTTAAGGAATAGTTCTAGGTGACTAAGATTTGACTGTATGCTGAAAATGTTGATATATTGCTCATCTTGAATTTTTGTATTAGTTTTGATTTTTTAATAACATGGCATTAGACATCATATTGGTTATTGTGTATTTGTTTTGGCGCTACATTAACTTTTGTCCTGAAGGTGAGGCCCTTCTATCACCAAATCCTAGTCCTGATATGAGGTTTCTTGGGTCCTATATGAAAGATAGTAGTATAAGTTACTAGAAAAAGGAAATTATAAATTGATTAGTACATCAAGGAGGAAAATCCCAGATTAATTTTTTGAGGCATATTCATTTTAGCTGATTAAGATGTTTTATGTAACATTAGATTTTGGGATCACAAAAGAAATTCCTAAGCATAAAAGAAAACACTACAAATGAAAATATCCATAGATTTGACTAGATAGAAATTGAAAGTTGTATTTTCAGATCAAATCACCTGAAAAGTAGACAGTTAAAGAAATTTGCAACAAATATTTAAAAGAACTATCACTGATACATTAACATTTTTGTTAGTAATTTTGAAGTTTGAATATCCTTAAGGTACTCCTTAATAATAGAATCTCACTAAGAATTTATCCTTTTGAGATAGAAATGTCACCAGAGATTTTTATATAAATAGGTATATTTATATAGGTATATACCTATAGAACCATGCCGGGTGTGGTGGTACACGCTTGTAATCCCCGCGCTTGGGAGGCGGAGACAGGAGGATCATGCAGGTTCGAAGCCAGCTGTGCTGGCTTATGAGACCCTGTTTCCAAATAAAAATATAAAAAGTAGGTCTGGGAGTGTAGCCCGGAGGTAGAAGGGCTTCCAGGAACCCCAGTACCACCAAAATATTATATATGTATGTATATATATATATATATATATATATATATATAGAGAGAGAGAGAGAGAGAGAGAGAGAGAGAACCATAATCAAGAAGCATAAATATATATAGGAAACGAATTGGGAGCAGACATGTTCTCTGTGCTGCAGCAAGTAAAGTTCAAGATGTTCTCTGGAATGAACTTAAGAGAGTTCTCTTGAGTCTTGAGGGATGCAAGATCATTTGTCTATTTCTAGGAGGCCCAACTCATTCTGTATGAAGCCATGGGTTGGAGCATTTGTCTATTTCTAGCCTTCACTCAGTCATTCTGTATGAAGCCATAGGTTGGAACATAAAAAAACCATGAACTTGAGCCTCAGGCGACCGAGGTTCCGGTGCTGCTTCTAACCTTCCCGTCTAGCCTGGCCATCACTCACTACCCAGGCTTCTCCCTTGTCCACAGAAGGAAAGCTTTTCTATAAATGCCTGTATTTTGCATATCTTGAAATATTTAAAGAAATAAATGAATATTGGTTTGATAAACACTGGGCAATCAACCTTTCTCATTAGAAGATGTGTGTTTATGTGTGTGTGTATGTTTGTGTGTGCATAAGAAAGAAATCAAGGGAATTTGCAAAGTATTTTAAAAGGAGTAAATCATGGACTAGTATTTAAAAAAACTAATATTGAAGTTTGAATGTGTAACAAATCGTGACATAATTACATATATAATATATAATTTGCACCTTAGACTAAACTTGTCATGTAAAGTGATTGGCACTTTTTGATGTCATTTTGGTGTGTATTTTGATTTCAGGCATCCTGAAGCCTCAACTGACAGAAATGTACCTAAAAAGTAACAGTGAATCTCATCACTACAGTACCGCCATGTAACTTGCTTAATGGGAGTATCTAATGCTGTGGCACAGATGTTAAATCAGTCTTCCCTAAAAGAGGTGACAACAAGCAGGAAATTTAAATAAAATATTAAATGGTCTTAGCTTACATTACAAAGGAAGAATCCTCTCCTCACTTTCAACCCTGTGCTTTTGTTTTGACTCCCTCATTGAAGGAACTCAGTGAATCATTGGGTACAGTTTTCTATCTCACTCAAAACCTATATTGACTCATTGATTTTCTTCCTATTTATTATAAAAAATGAAAGTAAAGAGAGTAAAGTCCTCTAAAAGCTTTTTGAAATCCATGGGTTTTTAATGCTTTTGTTTTAGCACAAAGAAGGGCATCTTAGATTCTGTGAGCTAAGGAAGGGGGCCACAGCCAGTGGTGCCACCTTTCAGATGGCTTTCATTTCGTGACCAGGAGAATGGGCATCTTAAGAAAAAGCTGGGTATTGCATATAAAGTTTAGAGAATTGAGTATTGTCTACTAAAGCAACAAGATTTACGAGAAATGTCTGGCTCAATTGCATTAGGGGGAAAATGATTTTAAAAAAATCGCTTCCCTGCCTTTTAAAATGAAAACCATCTGCAATGAAAATTTTAAAATGATAAATCTTCTTTTACACTGCTATTGATGAATGGTTAGTTGTCTTCTGCTTTTTCTGAAAAGGGTAGAACAGGGATATAAGAACATATGTAATCTGTGCATGCAGACTTTTGAATACTTATCTACATATTCTTTTTCTTTAGCTTTTAATAAGAATATCCTAAGTTCTTAATTACTTAAATTATTATGAGAGCTATTACACGGAAACTTCATGCTGTAACTCTTTGGAGTCATAGCTCAATAACATTTGACCTTTCCTAGCTATGGAAAAATACTTACTGTGTTTCAATAAGTATAGTGACTTCAAGTCCACAGGGTGTATTTAAGGCAAGTTCTGTTCAATGTAATAACATTTCAAATTAGTCAGAGTCAGTTCATACAAGCATAGTTATAGTTGATTTTAAGCAATCAGTAATTGTTGCTCTTTATAGAAAATAATTTAATTTTGATAAAAATCCTTCAGCTTCTAGTGCTTTTACAAAATAAAGAGGAAATTTATAATTTTTTAGACTTGTTTGCTCACACATACACAGAGGGAGCCGACACTGGAGAAATAAAGCATGTCAATGCATCTATTGTCTCAGTTTACTCAGATTCTAACTAATGGTGAGAATCTAATAGATGATATTAACTGGATTCACATATAATTACTACCCACGTTCCTTTGCCCTCCACTTATTAACCTAGAGGGCCCTCGTCATGTGTGGTTGACTCTGAAGCAGAAGAGTAGGACTGCCTCCCCACTGTAGTGTCTGTTCTTTTTCTCAAATATAGGGACACCCAGCCTTCTTTGGAAACATGTGAGTTTAATTGGAAATTCTAGTGCCTACTTTACTAGTCATAAACTAGGTAATTGTTTCCTAATGCAACCTGGCAGTGCCATTGAGGGCAGATTATACAGACCTGCCATCCGGAGGTGTTCTAAACAAGTGACAAATCATTAACAGAAAGTCTCTGTATCTCAGCAAGCGAGCTCTGTGGCCGCTACTGAAGGGAAACACAACAGAGAGAAGTGAGGGAGATCTGAGTAGGCAGAAGCTGCTGCGTTAATGACTGGCATTGTCAGCACTGTATGCAGGGGATGACTGCAGCATCTTCACTTTCACCTTCTTCTCAGAGGTGTTGCTATGGGTACCATCTCAGAGGTGTCATAGAAAAGAAGAGCAGGAGGTAGACTGATGAACAACATAAGGAAGTAAAGGATATGCGATGGCATAACAATATGAAGACATCCTTCTCATACAAACGAGTGTGTTGCATACTTCGACAGAGACCCATTAAATATGGAGGATGGCAGACAGGAGGATTGGTTGAATTGTCAACAAATGACAAATAAAAGGTGCGTTGGAACTATTTTATGGCTTCAATTACCCATAAAGATAATCATAGTGCTGGACCTTTATCACTTGAGAACAATGCTTTGTCATTAAATTAATTTATGAGCCCTCAGGAATTATATGCATCTGTGGTATATACATGTTTTTGTGGTGTGGCAAGACTTGGGAAAGCTGTTCATTATTTTAAGGGTTGTGAGTCTCCCCATCTTTTTTCAAACTCCTGTTGTCTCCCATGATCAGAGATTCTGTGAGAGTGCCAAGTCCCTAGCACTTTGACTTTGGAATTAAACATTATGGTAACCTTCTTCTCTGTAATGTAGTAATCATCATCAGCCCAATTCTCCCTCTACATCATACTTTTAGCCTTTGGAGAGAAGTCAGGACAATTATTAGGAGTTTAACAAATTGCAGTATTTCAATGATTTTATAGCAGTTGTCAGATTCCTTCCTAGCAGAGTTAGAAAAGTGACATTCTCTTAGTTTCCCAAGTTTATTCAACTTATTAAAATAGCATAAACAATGTTGAGGTGGAAAATAGGTATTGCTACCAACTTTTATTGAATCAGACTCTCCCACCATATATATATATATAGTTATTAAAAAAATATATATATACATATATATAGTTATAGTTATAGTTATTAAAATACTCTGGGAATTCAGAACAATTTTCCTTCACATTTTATGGGCCCTGTGGCATTCAGTCTTTCCAAACTGGCTTAAGTAAGTTTTGTAAGGAACATAGCTAGAAGACCTATTTTTTCTCCCCCTCCCCCTTTAACTTTTATTTTCCTGTTTTAAAATCATTGTAGTTGTAAGGAATGTCAACCAAAATACTATCCATAATATGACACCACTGCCCATTTTTTTCACACATATATCATATAACAGTCCCTGGAAACTAAATTCTGGAGTGATTTGACCAAACTCTTGGGATGCCATTGACATTTTTCTATAAAAATTTTTTACTAAGATCATACAAGAAGACCCCTTGGCCCTTCCCTACTTCGTATTTATTTTCTGTAAGCCTCGATTTACCCAGGCAAAGAAACAAGAGAAGTTCTTGGGGATGAGGTCCTGACGTTGAGACGCTGCTCCTCTTCTGGCTCTAACTTAAGGTACACATTATCATTAGAACTAGAAGTAGATACTTGTGGGAAACTGGATTTTATTAAGAAGCAAGAGTTAAGGCAAATTTAAAATTAGAGCGTACATGATCCTCTCTCTTTTCATTGATTTCATTTACTTTCATTGATTTGCTCATGAATTCAACATTGATAGAATCGCTTCCATGTATGAGGTACTGTATTTGACATTTGGAAAGCAAAGATAAGTAAGAATTTCCCCAGGATCACGCAGCCTAGATGACCTAGTCTTTGAATTGCTTATTATAATTATTATAAGATGCTGCGTGTAATGGTGCGATCTGAGATGTCTAGAAATGATGGGAAATAGCAAGAAGTTGAATCCACTAAGGTAATTCCATTGAAGGAATATCTTAATTTCCAAAGACTCTTTAGGTATCAAAAACAATTTAAAGTATTGAAAACAAGTGAAATACATTGAAGCTGGTATTACAAACTCCTTACTAGACAAGGACCAGATGAGAGCCAATGTTAAGAAATGAAGTTGGAAGAAGCTCAGAATAAACCTAAAAATTTGGAATTTTGTTATCAGTACATTATATTCACCTGGAAAAGAAATTTTATTTTTCTGAATTGGAAGTCATTAATGTTTCCTGTGTATTACGCCTTGTAGCAAGTAAGAGTTAAAAGATTCCCAGTAATTCTTGGGTTTGAGTTAATTTGTAATGGGGTATCTTGATCAATTATCTTTTATAATAGGATTCAAAATAATTTCCCTTCAAAATGTTACCTATAGTCCAAGAATAGTATTAAGAAGATATTGTTTCCATTGGGAAACTCAATTATTCAATTAGCCTTAATTCCATCACTAAATTTGGCTTTTCTAAATTTGTTCCCAAACTTGAAATTTGTCTTCTAGATACTAGAAATATTTGAGATGTAATAGGTGCAGCCTATAAGGTACCAACTCATCATTTGTACTCACTGAACAATTAACAAAGTTACCTATCATTATTACTAGCAATAAAAGCACATACTAAATCTTGAAAAATAGCAGAGGCTATCAAGCCATCCCCCTTAATGCTAAAATTTTAGTAAAACTTGTACAATTTACAGCTGACTTATAAGTTGAATTTAACATATTTATAGCCTGTGAATATAGTATAGCATGATTATAAATAGCTTTGTGTTTTTATACTCAAAAGGTCAGTTTCTACTACAATGTAAAATTTAGAGCCTTTATTATAATGTCTTTGGGAAAGCTTGGAGTTTTTATACAACCATTAAAAACATATAAGCACTTGTAAAGGACAGTATTTATAAATATGTATATAGCTATGTGTATATGTGTGTATTTATACATATTTATGTAAAGCATGTGTGAAATATATTCTCATATTTATCTGTACATATGTCTGCCCCTGCAGCTGGAAGAATACTTGTTTGTAGAAAGTTGGTCCAGTGTTCATGTGCAAATGCAAATTTTGACTCTTAGAATCACATTTTCATATTTGTATCTTTTCCTTTCTTAGTAGTTTTGCCAGTTGGTATATATCTTATTTCTACTTTTCTTCCTCTACTGTATCCCCCATGAAGTGGCGCTGAAAGATCATGTTAGCACGGTTCTATGATGTGAAATACCACAAGTCTGCAATTTTTTGGTCTTGAGAGTGTTTCGGGGCTTGAGAGGATGGAAATCTTTCAGTAATTATACCAGTTTGTATTCATCTCACATTTGGGACCAAATACAAATCCGATCCACTTTCTCCCTGTGAATATTCATAAAAAAACAAAGTGCCAATTCTGGGCTAATCATGTATGGAACCAAATATGTTGATGAGTCCGGAGCATATACTGTATGTATGTATACATACGGATATATATATTTATACACATTAATTTTGCTTGTGTCCTCCACCGTGCAATTTGTTTGTTTAGTGGAGGGGTTGCTGTTATAATGTGTTAATAAGCTGCTGAAAGCTTGGCACCTATTACTTGAAATGACAGCTATGTTAGAAGCCTATTAACACTCCATAGCGGCAGCTCTGAAGCTACTAGAAATGAATTTCAAAGAAGGTAAATGAACAAAAGCGATTCATATCTCCAAGGAAAGCAAATACTATGCCTAGAACCATATACACTCTGGAAACGTACAGTATATAAAGTGAAAAACCTCTTCCAGTTAAACAGCGGAAGAGAACATTTATGGAAAGGAAAACTGACTAAAAGATTTCCAAACAACCTTGAAGATATAAATGTGAAGGATACCAAGCATAACTTCCTCTCTTTGTTTCTATTGTGTTTAGATGAAAATTCTGTCAAACTTAGTTATAGGACTAGAACAGTAAAGGTAAAGGAAATTCACTTTTCTCTCTATGAGAAAATGTAAATCATCTGGATTTAGCTCAAACTTTTTCTTAGTCTGAGTTAGAAGGACACCATTTGCTATTGTTTTGAGTGAGGACTCTTTATGACTCATTTCACTCTGCCTTTGAACTATTTTTTCTTTTGATTGTCACTAAAATTTTACAAGATGGTTGAAAAGTCCTGGGTAAATTTTTGCCATGATAAAAATGTAATTCTGATTGGGAGCAGGCAGTCCTTATTTTTTTTTTAAATAATAATAAAGTGTGTGGGATGGTGGAGTAGCGTTTACAGAGGACGGGAAGTTTTACACTGAAGAGAGTACAGTTCCACAAATTTAAGATAAATTAAGATTAAACTAATTTTAAGGCCCTTGCTTCAAAAATCAGGTGTAAGAAAGTGTGAAAAGACTTTTGTGCTCAAATAAATCTTAGCTTTTAGAGTTTGTAAAAAAAAAAAAAAACTATCAGTGAAAGGTTATACAGTTTCATCTGCAGGGTGATTTGCATTTCCCCTGCCTCTTTAATACTGGTTCTTCAATGTCTAGGAGACATGGTGACACTATTTAATTCATTGCACTGTAATACACATGATGTGTGTGTATATACATATACACGTAAATATATATGTATAGTATGATACTTGTTACTTTGTGTATGACTCCATTGCCCTTAAAAAAGAAAACTTGAAAAATCCTGGGATAGATAGAAAAGGGGTAGTTTCAAATCTGTATAAATATAAACCAAAACCCTTTGTTTATCTGAGCACATACTTTTATGCATATGTAATAAGCTACACAAATCAGTTTGGGCCAAATCACCTCCATCTCAGAGAAAACAGGTGAATAAAGGCACTTCTATCATTGAGATTCAATATAAAATGTGTTTTGTGTACTGTCTAAATGAAACCTTAATTTTCCAGATAAGGCAACACTACAATTGTCCTTTGAAACTAGAAATTCTCTTTTCTGGAACTGTCAGCTGAAACTTGTTTCCCTGGCTCTTCTGTGTGTCAGTGGTACAAATTGGTGCTTATTATGATGGTTCTACAAATATTTGAGCAAAGTACTTTTGGCTCTTTGAATCACAAATAGTTCACTGTGCTCGTTTGTATAAAAATACTTTAAAAATGATTATAGCATCTTATGTATTACCTATATACAATGTAATTAGTAGTATTTGAATCAGAATACCTCCTGTGTTGAGCAGAGAACAGGCTAAACTTAAAGCAGCATTTGTTAGAATTCTCTGAAGACTTGTATTCATAGCTGCCAATTACCAGTTTGTGAACCACTCAATATTATAATGCTCCCAATTTATCAAATATTTATCAATTAAATCTGATCCAGAAATAAAACAACAAAATCCCAAACTGTAAAACATTAATATTTCCAAGCTGGTAAAACTTAACATATAATTTTTTACTTTTAAAAATAATTTTTAACATTTGAAAATATAATGGGGTAGAATTCATGAAACACATGCACAGTTGAGTAATGTACCTTGAAGGACATACTTGGGTGGCCAACACATAGGCCAAGAAATATCGGGTTGCAGCCAGCATTTTAAACTTCCGTTCTACTTTATTTTCCTTCTATTCAAAATACCTGGGATCTTCACTTTCTTGCTCTGCTTTATATTTTTGCCCCCTAAATGTGAAGTTTAGCTGCTCTTTCAGCTTACCTAGATTAAAATTGTGCAGTAATCATTCTTTTGCATCTGGTATCATTCTTCCTATATCCACTTCACCATTGTCACTCTTAATGAAAGTCTTTGAGAAAATTCATTTATAAATTCTTGCATTTAAAGTGCACAACCTAATAGATTTAATATGATCAAAGGTGGGCAATCACTGCCACAATCAATATTAGAACATAAGCATCACAGAGAAGAAACTCCATTAACGATTAGAGGTCACTTCCCATTACTCTCCACCCATCTCCACACCTATACTCTTCCCTCTAGTCCCTGTCCCCTCATAATTTTTATTTATTAATCTTTATAATATTATTGGTGGTATCTCGTCATGAGCTTTTAAAAAATAGACTTTAGTATTTAGAACAGTTACCGCTTCATAGCAACATTGAGAAGAACATATACTTACTTTTCCAGTTTCTCCTCCCCTCTTAGTAACATGTCCCACCAGAGTGGCACATTGATTACAGTTGAACAGATAATATTATTACCTAGAGCCCACAGCTCACATAGGTCTCACGATTGGTTTTGTATAGTGTATGGGGTTTGGACAAATGTATTATGACATGTATGCACCATTGGATTCAGATTTTTCACTGCCTTTTTTAAAAACAACCCTCTGTGTTCTGCTTATGTACTGTGTGTGTGTGTGTGTGTGTGTGTGTGTGTGTACACCTTCCTCTTTCCCAACCCTCGATAACCCTTGATAACCACTGACCCCCCCCCTTTTTTTTTTTACTGTCTTCATAGAGCTTCCTTTTCTAGAATGCCAGATGGTTGAAGTCATGCAGTATTTAGCCTTTTCGTCTGGGTTTCTTTTACTTATTAATATGAAGTAAAGCTTCTCAATGTCCTTTCACGGCGTGATAGCTCATTCTTTGTAGCACTGCTATAGTCTGGATCGGGGAGAATCCCAAAAGCTCACATGCTGAAGCTTGGTCCTCCCTGCAGCAAGGTCAGAGGTTAGGGCATGCTGGAGAAGGTGAGTCAGCGGGGACTGGCTTTGAGGGCTGGTGTGCATGCATATTGTGTGTCCCTCAACCCCTCTTCTCTATTCCCCCTCTTTCTCCATCCCGGCATACCATGAGCTGGGCAGCTTTTTTTCCTCTCACATTCTTTTTCCATAATATTTCTGCTTTGGAGCTAGCAATCTACGGATTGAATTTCTGAAACTATGAGACAAATGAATTTTTTCTCTATTTTGTTCCTGTCAGGTATTTTGGTAACACTGGTGCAAAAGCTGACTCATAAAATTATACTGACTGGCTGCACCACCATTTATCTATTCACCTACAGAAGGACAATTTGGTTGCTTCCAAATTCTAGAAATTTTGACTAACTCTACTCTCTACACCCATGTCTGCACATGGTTTTCATGTGGACATGTGTTCGTTGGCGCACCATTATGGGGTCATTTGGTAAAGGTTTTATTTAATTTTGTAAAACCTGCCAAACTATCTTCTAACATAGTTATACTGTTTTGCATTCCCACCAGCAATGATGTTGCCCCACGTTCTTGCCAGCATTGGATGTTGCCATTGTTCTACATTTTAGTAATTCTGATAAGTGTATAGTGGCATCTTTTTGTTTTAATTTGTATTTCACTGACTAAATAGAATGTGGAGCATCTTTTCACATGCTCATTTGTCGTCTTTACAGGATATCTTTGAAGTACTATTAGGTTCTTTGGCCCACTTTTTAAATCTGGCTATTTTCTTACTGTTATACTCTTAAAGTTTTGCATATTTTGGGTAGCAGTTCTTTCTCAGATGTATCTTTGTAAATGTTTTCTCCCAGTCTATGACTTATTTTACCATTTTCTTAATTCTGTCTCTGTGTTACTGTCCATTGAACCCAGGGCCTTTCACATGCTAGGCAACTGCTCTTTGACTAAGTTATATCCCACCCTCTGCCCCAGGAGTTTTAATTTTATTTTGAGATTTGGTCATTCTAAGTTACTCCAAATGGCCTTGAACTCGGGATCCCCTCGCCTTAGCTTCCTGAGTAGTCAGTATGACAGGTGTGTGTTGCACCATGCTCGTTTGAAGGTGTCTTTTGCAAAGCAGAAATTTTCAATTATAATACAGTCTAGCATATCAGTTCTTTACTTCTTGGGTATGTCTGTGGTTTTATCTCTAAAAGTTCTTTGCCAAACTCCAGATAATGTTGATTTTTCTCTTGTCTTCTAAAAGTTGTATAGTTATATATTCTACATTTAGGTGTGAGATCTATGTTGAATTAATTTTTGTGAAAGATGTAAGATCTGGGTCCAAATATATTTATGTTTTTATATATAGATACCTAATTTTTCCAGTATGTTTGTTGAAACACTTTTATTGCTCTATTGTATTTCCTTTAATCCACTGTCAAAGGTTGTTTGACTTCTTGTTATGCTACTAATTTCCATTTCCCTTATCAATGGAGTAAAGTCCTTTCTATACATATTTTGGTCTATCTTCAATAAGTGAATATCATTTCCTTATTGATTTACTAAAGTTTTCACCTTTTTGTTATGGAAGAAGCTTTCTATAAGTTATATGTTCTACTGTATGTTTTATTTTTTATACTCTCTTCTCAATGTATTATGATTAACAGATAATCTATTTTTGGCCTGTGTTGAATTTGCCTATAAATTTCATTTAATCTAGATTTTAAAACTTAGTGGGCTGAGCCAGGCATGGTGGCACAGGCTTGTAATCCCAGTACTTGGGAGGCTGAGACGGGAGAATTGCACAGGTTCAAAGCCAGCCTTAGCTACTTAATGAGACCCTGCTTCCAAATAAAATATAAAATAGGTATGAGAGTATAACCCACAGGGAGAAGGCCCCTGGATTTCATCCACAGAACCAATAAAGTAAATAAATAATAAATAAATAAATCTTATTGGCCTGACATTTACAGAATTCATAGTGATTTCTTTTATATTGTGACTGGTTATGTCTACTGTACCTTAGTTTTTAGAAATTTTAATTTTTGTTTGCTATGTATTGAGTATTCTATAGCATCTCTTCTCTTTAAGTATTTCTATCTATCATTGTCATATTAAATTTTAATTTCTAATTTAGGAGATCCATACCTCATTGAAATTTAGTTTTTACTGGTAAATTATAACTTTAATTTTACAATCTTAAGTTAAAGTTATAAATTCCCTTTATAAGTAATCTTAGCAGCATTCTAACAGGTTTTTTTTTTTTTTTTGGTGGTACTGGGGTTCCTGGAAGCCCTTCTACCTCCGGGCTACACTCCCAGACCTATTTTTACATTTTTTAAATTTGGAAACAGGGTCTCCTAAGCATCGCACACGGCTGGCTTCGAACCTGCGCGATCCTCCTGTCTCTGCCTCCCAAGCGCGGGGATTACAAGCGTGCGCCACCACGCCCGGCTGTTCTAACAGTTTTGATAGGTATTACTTCCATTAGTTCTTAGTTAAAATATTCTCCAAATTTTGTCTCTTTAATTCACTAATTATCAATTCATTAATGATTTTGAAATATATTTTGAAATATATCATTTAGTTTTCCAACATGAGCTTTTATAAGTCTTACTAATTTCCAGCTTTTTTGAATTAGAAAACATCTTCTATGATTTTGTTCTTTTAAACTTTATAAAATTGCTTTGCCTAACATAGAGATAACACTTTTCCAAAATTGAACATACTTGAAAAAAATGTGTATTCTGAAATGATTAGCCCCATGTCTTGTATTTTAGTTGTATTTCTTTTGATTATGTTACTTTTTTTATAACTTCCATTTTTTCTGTATATTTCAGCAATTACTGAGATGTCTTTAAATCACTCACTAGAATTTTTTTGTTTGTTTTTGTGTTACCTAAGATGGAACCTAGGGTCATTCTACCTCTGAACTATACCCGTAGCCCAATTTTTTATTCTTTACTTTAAAACAGGGTCTCACTGAGTTTCAAAGGGCCTCACTAAGTAGCTGAGGCTGTCCGCCAACTGAGGTCCCCCTGTCTCAGCCTCCCAAATGCTGGGATTAAAGGCATATGCCACCATGCCTGGCTTCAATGGAATTAGAATTTTTCATTTATTTAGTTCTGTCAATTTTTACTTTATTATATTGAGAGTGTGTTAGGTGCATATATATTTAGATTTGCAACCTCTTAGCAAATTATATCTAATTATTAAATTCCTCTTTTCTCTGGCAATCCTTAAAATCGATTGTGTATGACATTAATATGAGAAAACTAGTTTCTCTTATTTTTAATGTCTCTAGATCCTTATATTTTGTCTTATAAACAATATTTACTAAACATTTGTTATGACTTTCTTTTTTTAGTTGAAGTGGTTATTAGTCTTTATTTAATGCACTAATATATTTGTTTTCTCATCTATATTTATATTGACTCTGTTTTCTATTTTGGTACTTTTTCACAATTTCAATTCTGTTTTGTTAGGTTGTAAATAATATTAATTATTGTCCTTTCTATAATACTAAAAAGACAGTATACATTCTTGATTTACAATTTTCTAATATCAATCGGAGCACTTTTTTCTTGTTTTGCAGTACTGGTGATAAAACCCAGGGGTGTTCTACCTACAAACTTCACCCCCAGCCCTATTTTTATTCTTTATTTTGAAACAAGATCTCACTGAGTTACAGAAGGCTTAAGTGGTTGAGGCTGTCCTTGAACTGTGATCCTCCTATCTCAGCCTCCCAAATGCTGGGATTAAAAGCTGTGCCACCATGCCGAGCTAGGAACTCTTACTCTCTTTAACAATGCAAAGGCCTTGTAATAACTTATTTTCACTCCTACCTTTTTAAAACATAAATACATCAATAACACTATTTTCATGTGATCACTATTAATATGCACTCCAATATTACCTGTTTTGTTGATTTTCATCTTTCTTTAGATTTAGTTTTCTACTTGAGTTCTCAGTAAGAGCCTTAGTCGATTTTCCTAGTTCATTATTACAAACAGTGTGAATATTCTCCTTATATTTGTTCTAAATCTTTTCCAGTTTACTATGCGTCTGAGTAATAGTTTTGCATTTTTTGTGTTGTTGTGGAATTTGTGGAATTTTGTGTTGTGTGTTTTTTAATAGTTTTGAATTTTTTATGTGTGTTGTGGAGATTAAACCCAGGGGCATTCTACCCCTAGACCCATTTTATTCCTTATTTGGAAAGAGGTTCTCAGTAAATCATGGAGCACCTGACAAGTTGCTGAGAACATTTTATACTTTTGTCTCAGCCTCCCAAGGACTGGCATTACAAGTGTGTACTACCAAACCAGCTTGACTGAGTGATAATTGTAAAATTATTTGTATAAAGTAGGCTGGAACAGATAAGTCAGTATTATATATCTTGTTGATCTAAGTCTTGCCCTGACCTATGTCCTACATTGGCTTCCTCAGATCAGATATCCTGGTGAGAATTCTTCTGAGGGTGATTTATTAAGAAATATTTCTGGGACAACCTGGTAGAGATGTAGGAGAGAAGACTACAAAACCCAAGAATGGTACTTTGACTCAATCATTGAAGGTACTCTGACCAGAAACAGCTAATTAACACCGAGGGTTTTTTCCCCCCCTTTTTTCCCCATTTTTTGTTTTTGCTTTTGAAGTATTGGGGATGGAACCCAAGGGCATTGGACCTCTGTGCTATCAGACAAATATATAACCCAGAACCGGAAACTTTATCAAAGAATCTGCAATTACCTCATTTTTAGATGATGATCTCAACCTCCAGTTCAGAGACGGTGAGTTCTTTGGAGTCTTATTCCAGCAATCCTTGTAAAAAGTATGATTTTGTATGAAGAAGGCTATTTGGATCTCACCTAAGGGAAGTTTCAATACTGAAGAGCCCAACCATAACTTTATAGGCTGTTCAGGTAATTATAATGGCTTAACCCTATAAGAAAGCTGCATAAATAGGCTATAAAAGATATTTAATGTCTTCTGTTTCCTTCTATGTATTAAATATTCTCACCCATCTCTTTTCCTTTATAGCTGTTATTTCTAGCTTAATAGCCTCTTTGAATACTGTGGAAGATTCACGGGGGGATCTAGTGATCTGTCTTTACTGATGGCACTCCAAGTTCATGCTTAGTTAGGGTTAATGTGTGCCTTTCTAGACTGTTCAGCTCCAGTCGTTTTCTGAATTTGGTAACTAAAACTCAGTTAAATTCCTGGCAGGTTCTTGTCTCTTCCTGGACTTTGTGCATTCTTCTCGGGGCCAAGAGCTCCCCGTATATCAAAGGCGGCTCCTTGTAGAGAAGGGAGGCCTGAAAGGGCAGAGGAGCTCAGAACCTGACCCCATGTTACTGCCTCTGCTTGAGGAAGCAGAGAAGTTAAAAACACTCGCTAAATAATTCCCTTTAAATCAGAGAAAAGATGATTTTTTTACAGTTAACAGTTAGATGCATGATGATTAATGTTTTCAACCTTGAGGGCAAACTCTGCCTGTTTAGTATGAATTTTTTATTTCTGCGTTTCAAGTGAAAAATATCCTGGGGTCTTTTTGAATTTCAAACAATTAGTCCAAATTCAAAATGTATTAGGCTAATTGTATATTTTTAATCTAATTTTAATATCCCTTAACTCTGAAATTGATAAGCTAGCATTTATTTGCTCTTAAAATCTTTCAAAGCTTATAACAATCTTTTATGTCTTGTAAATGGCATTAATGCTTAATGATAAAAGCCTGGCCTTGGAGGAGATAACGTTTAAGGACTGTCTGAGCCCATGGGGCCAGGGTATAAAGCATCTGTCTGGTCTTTTTTTTACCCCATGAGTATGTATTTTAGTTTGGGGCTTCCTCCTCTGGGGGACAGTTGACTTAGATATTAGTGATGGTCCAGGCAGGTGTGAATGTCATCATTACCTGTAACACTGAATTGCATGGAAAGCAAAGGGAACAATTTATATAGTGAGTCAGAGGAGATAATAGATAACTGTCTTTTTTTTTTTCTTGAGGAACAAACATGGCCTCAGTTAAAATCTCTGCTCACCTGTGTTACTCTAGGAAAGTACAAATTTATTTAGATAGTAAAAGTTGAAAATAAAACCTATTTTAATATTTATATATAAGAAGAAAAATACCTGTAAAGGTATACAAAAAAAGCATAACAGTAGTTATTTTAGGGAGGTGTAAATATGCAGAGACCCAGCCCCTTGGCTTCAACTTTCCTCCTCATGTGGCCCCTCAGATGTTTACCCAAAGACCTGGGTTCCAGAGAATAGGAGTTTTTATTTTCAACTTTTTATTGGTGCATTGTAGTCATACATCTTAATGGAGTACAAGATAGTGGAGGCATACATGCACACATAACCCAACTAGCCCTTACCCAATTTCTGTCCCATTACCTCCTCCTCCTTCTTTCTCATGTTTGACTTAGTGATTGACTTTGATATGTTTATTACTGTACATCATGAACATTAGAGAATTTTCCTCTTCCCCCTCCCATCCCCTCAGGTTGCCCTATTTACTCATCTATAGTATCTCTTTCTTCATCTAGAGTTCCTACTATGACTCATTTTCTCCCATTTGATACCCGATTCAATATGAGTTAGAGATCAGCAAACGCCAGTCACATGGAATTTACTCAAGTAATGGTAATTATGTTACCATGACCAATTATTTTTAGGTTTCGTTCTGGAAGAAAAGGTAATCATTTATGAGATGAAAAAGGATAATTCTACTAAAAAAATAAAAGCACATTGTTTTTTCGCATGGTAGTGCTTAATCAGTGAGTTCATGTTGCTGGTTCAGTCTCCCTGGTTTGAGTGTGAACTAAATAGGTCAGTGCTGGTAGCTGAGGATTTCGTATAGTTTCACTTTTACTGATCCAGAACCTGCAGATAAAGCAGTATGGGGATGGCTGTTGTATTTTCAACCCAGTTTTTTCAAACCTGATCACTTCCTTGCTCTTTAGAGAAAGCACCTGAGGGCTCCCCTCCAAAACTCAGTCTTGTCTACTCCTTTATGATAAAACCTTTACTCTTCTGCAGAGGGAATGAGGAGAGTCTATCTAGATCACTTGAAGATTAAAGATTTAGCTTTATCACTTGATATTTAGCTTATTAATATCTTTCATATTTGATTAGGACTTTGCCCGATTTTAAAATTTCAGAATCTAGACCTTTTGTCTAGATCCTGAAAACCAGACTCCATGCGTACGGGAACTTATACTGCCTCAGGAAAGCCAGTTAATATTTCAGGAATTGTATAAGCTGGATGATGTCACATGCATAGCTGTAAGCCATGTGGAAGCATTACACTGTGGAAACTGGCACTCTTTAAACCAAGTCTTCTGGAGCATTCCGTCGGTGTAGGGCATAGATACCAACTCATGCCTAGTTCTCATGACTAGATCTTCCCTAGACCTAAGTTCCAGTTTTCATCTCTTAAAATACTTTGGACCCTCATTCTTATCCTCCTCTCCTTTCAATAGCAGAAGTTTGATCTTATATCCAAGTTCTGGGCTGAGTCTGTGTTCCAGATTTCCTGTTCATAGACCTTACTGCCTCTTTAGCTAAGACTCTTGAGTATATTACCATTACTTAGAGGTTCTCATCTCACCTATCCTGAATCTTAAACCACCACACTTCATTTCTATTATGTGGTATAAAATTATTTAATGCCAGTCCTAATGCCCACTTACTTTTCCTTTGAAGTATTTAATATCAAAGTTTGAATTCCTTCTGGCTTGTGGTTGTGGTTTCCTTTAGCTCCCTTCCAATCTAGTCTGTCCCAATTAGCTAAAATAACTCAATATATTTACAGAATTAAAGTTTTGAATATTCTATTTTTAGAAATCTCTTTCCATATTACTAGGATCTAAATTATTTAGAGGTAATTTGTTAGTGATTTTTCATTTTAAAGCCTAATTTAGCATTTTAATAATATTTGGTATCCATGATGAGGGTTCACCATATACGTAGTATTTAATTTATTACCACAGTATCTACATTTTCTCATAAAATAACTAACATCAATTGAAGCTGTCTATGTCTCAGGCACTGTTTTTTGCACTCTGCATGCATTCACTTAATTCTACAGAATCCCTGGGAGACATGCACTATTATTATCATCTCCATTCTACAATTGAGGAAATGGAGACAAAGAGTGGTTTATAGTTAGCAGCAAGGTGATAGCTTGAATCTGGACAATCTGGCCCCAGAGCCATTCTCCTAACCATTCATTAGGTAACCCTACCTCTTCCTAAAATGAAGCACAGAGATATTCCTTATGAGAAGCTCCCCTTTTATTAATGTTGGCAACTTACAAGGCAAGAGGATTTGAATAAATTAAGACCAACCAGAGACCTTTCACTGAAGAGTTCCAAGTAGAAATGGGGAAAATAACTTAATAGAGAGACACTTGAGCTCATAGAATCACAAGCAAAGAAATGAATTCACTGCCTCATTCTCTTAACATGCATTTTAAGTTTTTTCTTCAATTGTAAATACTCAACAAGGTTGGCTATAACAGATTTATAAAAATGGAAAAGGAGCTACACACTGACTTAGACAAATCGTCAAACAAAATGCAAAACATCTAACAAGATTAAATTCCTTATCTGGGGAAATGAGTAAATAGTAAATGTACCAATTTTTATTTGAGTGCAAAATTTAAATATAGAACATAGCTATGTTTTATTACAATGTTTGTACTGGTTGGTACTACTGAAAGTTCTAGGGTATTACTAAAGCTAAGATGATCCTGAGAAAGTATCTATAATGATATTTTGTTATTTTCCCTCAGAAAAATAACACCAAGCTATCTCTCCAGGTCATGAGACTTGGCATATTGAGTAGAAAATAAAATTGCATTGTAGCTAAGCAAGACTGAAGCAGCAACTGTTTTTTTCATCCCAAAGTCTAGAGTATTTCCTGGAAAATTTGCATGAGATTTGCATCCTATGCAGACCTGGAATATTAGAAGACCTCAGAAATCATCTCGGCTAAAAAAGAATGCCTCTACTTTTAATGAACCTTATAGCTATGAACCACTCTCCAGAAGTTCAGTCTACCAACCTAGAAAAGAACTTTGTGATTCACTGAACAATCCTAGGGATTGTCTTTAGTGTCACTCTCTGGGTAGAACCTGGAGAAAGAGTGGAAAGTAAATGCCAGTTTGTGTTGTAGGAGTTGTATCCTTGGGGTTCTCATCACCTTGCCCATTAATGGAATTTGCAAGGAAAACTATGAGGACTGTGGAAAATGTTAGACAACTGGAGCCTCTAATAAGTGATTTCCTTTTTGTGTTCTCCAAGGAGGAGACGGATCTAAAGCAGTGAGTTTAGGCCTGGTTAATCATGCATGCCACCCTTTAACAGACATTTATACCTTATTACCAGAGGAATAGTGGAATGGAGTCAGTTATACCTTTTCCTATATATTATTGGGGGAAAAGTTGGGTCTCTTAAGTGCTGATGTGTTTTGCTGGCCCAACAAATGCTACTATCTTCAATTTCCAGATAAAAAATTTGAAGTTCAGAGAAAATAAATGATGCATGTATATTGCTAATAAGCAGTGTATTTAGACTACATAGCAGGTAGTAAGTAGTTTCTGGTGTTTTAATAGCCCTTCCAGGCCATGTTTTTGACATTTCTGAGTGGAAATATATGCCTATGATACCCATGCATACTTGAAGTTAAGTTAAATAGGGAAGAAGATCCTGGCAAACATTTATGGCCGACAAATCTTTTTTTCTGTTTTGTCTTTAGTTGGTATGACCTCTCAGTATTGCTTTTCTACCTGGTACTTGGCACCAACATCTGTGTGCTTGAAGCATGAGGCGTTCTATTTTGTTATTCTACCTATTTCTCTTAGCACCTACCAACTGTGTTTTGGCTGCATTCTCCCCTTCATATGATGACACACCCCTCCTCTGATCTTGAAAGACCCAGAATCTTGCTGTGTGCTGGTCAAATATAACCTTGCTGCTATCTATCCAGGACAGCACTAAGCACACTCTGAGCCAAGTTAGATTAAGCATTTCCTTAAGGAAATTCGTTTAGGGCGGGAATCAGACACGATAGTTCCATTTTCAGCCCAGAATGCTTTGGTGTATTTAAACTAAATCGGCAGAGACTTAATCCACTGAACACTGCCATTTATTTAAATACCCTCCAGGGAAACTCAAGCCTTCAGCCCTGAAAACCAAAAGATTCAAATCAAACACACACACTGACATTTTCCCACTCCTTTCCTAGATACTCATAATGTTTAAGGCCAAGCCAATGTCAAGAGACCCCACCCCCAAAAAGAGCTGCTCCTTTGGGACTTACCTAATAGAGCTGGCATTTCCTAGTTCACCAGGGAAGTGTGGGAAGTGATGACTTTGCAGAATCTCTAGGGATTTCATTTAGCATGAAACTCAAAATAGTAATCTGCTCAGACCAGATCCAAACTACCTAAGAAACAATGTATGGAACCTGGGCTCTTCTCACTCATCTCCCACTGCACTTGCTATCTGCTTTGAAAGGGGCATTCGATACTTGAAAATAACTGCTATTTTTGATACTTTACCGCCAACAAAATGTTTTCACGAGCCTTTCCTTATTTATTTATTTATTATTTATTTATTTATTCATTCATTTATTTGGCCTGGAATTATGGTAAGGCTCAGAGGGACTGGGACCTTCTCAAGGCCACCAAGCTTCAAATTGACAGACTTCATTAAGATTTTATATCTTATCCTCACTTTTCCAACTATATTTTGAAATAGTGATCTGGCTTTTAGTTCTTGTATTCTTTCTGATGGAGTCAAAATGAGTCATCTGAGGACAAAATTCTTTTCTGCTTCTTATTCTAACTTGAACTTCTTAAAAATTTAACATGGAAGCAGAGCTTTTAAATGAAAGAAGGGAAACTTCCTTTTCAGGGGAAGCAGGGATGGTTCAGCACACCTTGAGAATAGGTGCATGTATTTCAGAGCCTTGCGCTGAGGTCAGACCTCAGGGGGAAATGACTACAGGAATCACCTAAGAAGGCTGGACATTGGTACCAAGTTTCACAAAGATATCTGCCCTAGAAGGTAAGCACAAGTCTGTTTCTGAGAGACCACAGGAGCTTATGAAGAAGACCATTGGTAGTGATCAAAGAGGCCACTGTAAATGTCTATTTCACATAAAATATAAAGTTGTTTGTGTCATCCTGGGCTGCAAAGAGATTTCACAGTCATTGTATTTAGCTTGGTATGGCAGGGCTCCTGATGTACTTTATCTAAAGATCTGAGTTTACTATGTAAACCTATTGAGTTGGAAAGGCTGGCAATGCAAATTTGATTCTTTCTCCAGCCCTAACTACCCATTTAGATGGGTCTTAGTAGGAAATATCCAGTATAGCCATTGTTCTGTGTGCTTATAGCAAGGGAGAAATCTAGTTTCTGTCTCTTACTAAGTTGTTCAGTATTTAATTCTATGAACATGGATTAGATAGTGTGTCTGGATGGGTAGACTAGTCAGCTAGTATCAGAGGTCTGGGATGGACATATGGGTTGGGCATAAATGAATCTCATGAAAATATAAAGTTGATAGTTTTCTGTTGTGGGAATAATAGCTCATAAAATGTACTGGAGGAGGCTGCAGGAATTGTTTAAAAATCAAATTGCTTATTAGATTTTCCATCTCCTTGAACAACTTCTAATATTTTCTAGACAGAGTCATCCACATATAACCTCTGCCTTTTGATGGTGAAACATAACAGTTTTATTATGTTACTTCAGAGGAGAAAAATTTTCATGATCCTGAGGTTCAGCAAAAATAATCTTTGATCCCCAACTTAAATTTACATATGGCATTTAGTCATTATACTAAAAAATAAAAACAAAAAAAGTGGAGGGTTTAAATAGAAAAATCCCTTTCTGTAATCCATCATCTCCTTCTCTTTCTCCTTGTCTTACTTCTTCAGTACACAGACCTCAGAGAAACACAGCAGAACCATACATTACTATGGGGCGAAACTCCTACTGAATAATGACATCTCTTAAGTTAGTAAAAATCTGACAACATCTACAAGCTCCTCTACCAAGTTGTGAGCCAAAGTTAAAAATCATGTGTGACAGTACTGTGGAAAACACAATTGATTCCAGTCTGATTGTGTCAGTTCCAAACAGAGACAATATTGATGATGCTGAACAGTAATCTTATTGGGCTTGGACCCATCTGAACATGAGTCTTTGTCAACTCATTATTCCTCTATCAGAGGGATCTCTGCAGATTGATCTTGCCAGCACCTCTTGATGTGTCTCACAAATCACTGTTCTCCTGTTGGCAGGCACAGTAATTGCTGGATTTTTTTACTCTCTCCCTGCCTCACACCCTGCCAGAAGATAGTGAGTACATATTGAGAGTCATTGTCATCTAAATGACCAAAAAAGTCCTAACAAGATCGAATTAGGTAGGTGTGTGGTCCTTGGCGAAGCCAAGAGCTATTGCTTTAGGTGGCGGGAATGGGGGAGTATTAAACCTTTTTCTTTCAGATAGTTCATTAGTGGAATTCCTGAACTTTTCAGAAATTGCACTGCTTATGTGAAACTCCAGCTCTGCAGTTCAAGGTCTCCTTTGGATTAATGTTGTGTTTGCATTTTTAGCAAGTTTGAAAAGTGTATTGTTGTCCTGCAAGGTGGTACACGCTTGTAATCCCAGTATGTGGGAGGCTGAGACAGAAAAATCTCAAGTTCAAAGCCAACCTCGGTAACTGAGTGAAGCTCTCAGCAGTCTAGTGAGACCCTATTTCCAAATGTGAAATCAGGCTTGGGATGTAGCTTGGAGGTAGAATGTGGCTGGGCTCAATCTCCAGTGCAAAAAGAAAAAAGTGTATGGTTTCATAAGTAGTGGTACATGCAAAGGAGAAGGAATTGATCCTAACACCATGAACTAATACTGTCTTCTGTGATTTGATATGCCATTCTCCAGTGTTAATTTAACATTTCCCATTCAAGCCTTCTGATAAGTATATCAATAAGATACCAAAATGGGTTTCAGGTTATCTGGTCAGAATAGAGTCAAGTCCATATATTATGAGAGCAGCTTCTTCAAGGAACTGTATATCCATGCATCTGTTGTTTTAAATTCTTTTATTGGTGCAGTATAGTCAACCTAATGGGGTACAAGATGGAGAGGCACAAATGCACGCATCACTCATTTAGCCCTTCCGCAATTCCCACCCCATTCCCTCCCTCTTCCCTCCTCTCATGTTTGGCTTAGTGGTTGACTTTGATATGTCTGTGAATGCACATCATGTACATTAAGCGATTTCCCTCTTCCTCTTTTCATCCCCCTCAGTTGGGTCAGCTTATTTGCTCGTCTATAGTCTCTCCTTCTTTGTCTAGAGTTCCTCCTAGGACCCCTTTTCTCACTGGCTTCCACATATTAGGGAGAGTTCCAAATTTTTACTTTTTGTGACTGACTAATCTCACTTAATAATGTTCTCCAGTTCATTCATTTCCCCGAAAATGATGTGATTGTGTTCTTTATGGCTAAGTTCCATTGTGTATATATCCCATAGTTTTGTAATCCATTTATCTGTTGATGGACATCTTGGTTGGTTCCATAGTTAAGCAATTGTGAACATAGATATGCAAGCATTGGTTTAGTTTGGTTTTCATTCTTTTGGGTAGATACTCAGAAGTGGTATTGCTGGATCATATGGTAGATTCATTTCCATTCTTCTGAGAATTCTCCATACTGTTTTCCAGAGTGGTTGCACTAATTTGCTATCCCACCAACAATGTATTAGACTTCCCACTTCTCCACATCCTCCCCAGCATTTGTTGTTACTTGTGCTTTTAGTGACTGTAATTCTAGATGGAGTTAAGTGGAATCTCATGATAGTTTTGATTTGGATCTCGGAGTGTTAATGGTGTTGAGCATTTTTTCATACATTTATTGGCCATTTGAATTTCTTCTTTTGTGAAGTGTTTATTTAGTTCACTTGCCCATTTTTTGATTGGGTTGTTTTCTTAGTGGTGAGTTTCTTGTGTTCTCTATATATTCTAAATATTAGTTCTCTATTAGAAAAAGAGTTGGCCAAAATTTTCTCCCATTCTGTCAGCTCTCTGTTGAAGTTCTTGATGGTTTCCTTTGATGTACAGAAGCTCTTCAGTTTAATGCAATCCCATGTAATGATCCACTTTTTAGTTTCTTTTGCCTTTTGGGGTCATGTTGAGAAAATTTTTACCTGTGACATGTATTGCAGTGTTGGACCTATGCCCTCTTCAAGGAGCCTCAAGGTCTCTTGTCTGATTTCCAAGTCTTTGACCCATCTAGAATTGACTCTGGTGCAGGGTAAAAAAGTGGGGTTTATTTCCATTTTTCTGCATATGGTTAGCTAGTTTAGACAACACCATTTCTTTTTTTAATACTGGGTATGGAACCCAGGGGCATTCTACCTCTGAGCTACACCCCAACCCTATTTTTTATTCTTTATTTTTAACAGCATCTCACTGAGTTACAGAGGGCCTCACCAACAGAGGCTGTCCATAAACTGCAGTCTTCTTGTTTCACAATCCCAAATTCTGAGATTACAAGTGTTTGCCACCACACCTGGCTGTAAACAACATTTCTTTAAGAGGCTATCTTTTCTCCAATGTATGTTTTGGGTCCCTTTGTAAAAAAATCAATTGGCTGTAAGTTTATTCGTGTATTTGTTAAATTATTTAGCTGATTGAAGATCAGCATCAAGGAAGATCCAGAATCATGTTTCAGATCATATGTTGGATATCACATTTCTGTTGCTCTGGAAATTGATAATACATTGAACCAATGATAGCAAATTAAGTCCCCAAACTTCTCAGCTCTCATTTCAGAAAGGCTGAGACCCTTAGGTCATCTATGGTTTAAATAGCAAGGAATATTTGAATGGTAAATATACTTATGGGGAATGAATAACAAGGCTGCCAGCAGAGACTGCTTCTTTGCTCCTGACTTCCTTTGGCTTTTAAGTTTTTTCTTTTCGGATCACTTTATTAGAGTTAAAACAAGCAGAAATAACTGACTTCAATAGATGGGGATTGATTACAAGCTTAACACCAGTGCAAATTATATTCAGCAAAATCTGTATATAGTGTCACAGAGGCTCCTAATTAGTAGAATCTCCGCTATTGTGATAGTTCTTCCTTCCATCACCTCTGAAGCCAGCAATATATTTTCAGCAGGAGTCACACCTGTACAGTAAATTTCACCGGGAAGCCATTTGGTGCTGTACTGCCAGGTGAAGAAACCTAAAGTTGTGCAACCTGTCCACTCCACATATGCAGAGTAGTTCGGAGGTCCTGGCTGAACCAAAGATTATAACAACCTAAATGCATATGACAAATCAGCCCAAATAAAACTCAGCTTTGCTACATTGCTTTGGCTTTCTTGGAGGCAAAAATAAATAAAACAGTTGAGCTTGATAGGCAGACAATTAACTATTGCAGCAGAACTTGAAGGCAAGATTTACATCTGAATGCCCATGCAGATAATATAGAGTTAACTGTTCAGAGTTCAGTCTGTCACCCTCCTTTGGGAACAATTTAGGAAAGCACAACTTGGTCACTGTGGTCAGCTTTGAAGATGGATGGAGTGACAAGCAGAAAGGTAAGGCAAGAACCTTGGCTTGGTTGTCAGGTGAGAATAGTGGTATTCCTGAGCAGAGTCCAGATGTGCATGGGCTCCTCACAAAGTATTTTACTCTTCACTTATCACTAAAGAGCAAAATATCTTTTCTCTGCCTTCAAAGATCATAATCCTTGCTCATATCAAGAAGCTTGATCATATTAGGCAGTAATGGATATCATTGTTGGAATACACTGAGAGCTGGTATTGAGTGGTGTGACTACTGATGAGATCATATCATGACTAAAGAAAATCTGAAAACAAATGAAGGCCTAACAAAATACCAAATATCCATGCTTAGAAATGTTATTTCTTTTATTTTGATATTTCACTTACTTGGATTCTTTTATTTTTGCTCATTCCTCAGACATTCCTGGAACATCTATAAATTGATATAGAATTGTTGAATATGAGAATATTTGTACTCAGAGGGATGTATCAGTATGGAGGGTATGAGTATGATTCTCTTATGTGTATGGCACTTATTGTCATGAATGCAGGTGTAGATGAGGTGACATAGCAATTTCTTGTGACCTTCAGTGCTCTAAGAGGCTTCTAACATATATAAAATTTAAGGATGACTTTGACTCTACTCCAAGATGACTATTTGTAATAGGAAATTAAAGGGCAGCACAAATATTGCAGTTTCTAAAATACGCAATTCAGAGAGCCCTATTACATCAATATCTTGAACCTCCGTTTATGAGTGACCCCCTTAATTTTCTCCTTCCACATTAGAAGTTGTACTATCAGCAGTCTGGCTCAAACACACAAAAAAGATACCATTAAATTCTTTTTTTTAAAGTCTATACTTATTATAGTAAAAATCAGGACTTAATTCAATTATATGCCACATTTTCAGTCACACAGGGCTTTGGGATTAACCTCTGCTGCTGCCATCTTGAATTTATTTTTTAATTGAGAGCCTTACATATTTTTTTGCAAAGTACTCTATACATTAATAGTTAAATTCAATGAAAAACATCTGATTTACTATCACTTTTAAGCATTTTTCCTCATGTATCTTCTGAGCAGAAGGGTGGTGATATCTGTAGGAAGAAACATAGATGAAGAGCTGTTTTGCCTTCATTTGTCTCATGTTCAACTATCTTGTCCAACACTCAGAAACCTTTAGCACGATGCTGCAGTCTCACCCAGAACCAACACATGAACATGCATGACTGAGCAATCAAGACTTTCCCTACTGTTTTGAGTAAAAATGTCTTCCAATGGGACCAATTAACATGTTATCTCATATAATGACAATTACATTTTATTTAAAGCCATACTTATATATTTTTCATTATGATGTAATCAAGTACAAAGGCTAGTGCTTCTCCCTTAAACTAGAAAGTGTAATAAATCAGGAGCTTCATAATATTTCTTGTATACAACTAGAAAGAACATTGCCAGAGGTGATATCTACCTCTCACAAATAAAAATGCCGGTTCTTCTAATTTTCAGTTGATCTACTCTAGTGCCCTTGCAAACGCTTAAAGAAAAGTCTTTCAATCCTGATAATACTTGGCAACATAACTGTCAAAAGTTCATTTCTTAGGAGCACACCCAGGATGTTTTGGTAGTGATTCCAGCCCATAAAATGAGGATTCAACCCTACTTGTGTTCAAATTAGTGGTCATTTAGCATTGTCTCTTAGCATATCTGTGGTGGTGTATAGCAGCTCACTGCTGAGGCTCCCAACAATTGCTGTTCCCGCTTTGCAAATATTTGCATGATTAATTTTTCCTGATGTGTGTATTTTCAACCATGAGTACAAACAGCTTTTCAAACAAGCGAGGAGGCACCCTGAGGGGCAAGATCATACATTTTTATGAAGTTGCTACTGTGGAAACTTATAATTTTTACAGCAAATTTTATTTTATTCTGGGGCAAAATGAAAATTTAATACCTGTGAAAACTACTTTTCATTTTCATAAAGTAAAGTGACAGCAAGAAAAATATTTAGTCTTCTAATTTTGGGGGGCTGGCAGTATTCTGTTCTTTTTGCATTTACTTATCACCTCTCTCTACATTAGAAGAAGCTTAATTTTAAAACTTGGGAATGCCTCTATTTTCATAAGAGAGAACTCTTGGGCAACTTCATAAGTTATGAACATAATAAAATAGGGAAATAAGATATAGGTTTTTAAACTTTTTTAAATTTCCCTGCCAGAAATTTCTGTGATAAAGGGGAAAATCACAACATAGAAAGCATTTTTTAATAGAAAAAAACATACCTTTTGCAAGGTTCTAATAAAAAGTTTTTATAGTTTGAATTACCAATAAGTGTAACCTTTTAGTTTTATTTTTTGTTCATTTGATTTTCCTAACTTTTAACCTGGTAAAGAATCCAAATGTTTGTGTACAGATAGTGTTTCTGAAGATGTGGTTCTCACAAGTCACTTTCTTTTTTTTTTTTTTTCCGTGCCTTTTAATAAATTCACATCTTTTTGTAAATTTTTATTGTGTATTATATTCATATATCATTGGGGTAAAAATCTCGTGTGGACATACATGTACACATCACCGATTTAACCCCTACCCAATTCCCACCCCATTCCCTTGTTTGGCTTAGAGCTTGAGTTTGATATTTTTAAGTACATTGTGTGATTTAGACAATTTCCTTTTTCCCTCCCATCCTTTCATTTAGGTTGCCTTGTTTGCTCCTCTATAGGATTGCATCTAGAGTCTTAGAAGAACATGAGATGATTTTAGGTGCTACAGGGATGAACTATACATACATTGTTTTCACCGTGTGCATTTTAATGAGTAATTAAAATGTGTGTGACGTATGCACGTGCACATGTAATATCAACTAGCACATCAACTTCATTTTAGTAAATCCCTCTTAGCACTACCCTAAAAATATCTAAAATGCCATCCCATTTTACTATTTTCATGCCAAATCCACCATCATGTTGCTAATAGATCAGAGCCACATTCTCTTAATCTGTCTGCTTCTATTATTGCATCTCTTAGGAGATAGTATAATCATAAGCTTTCATTAGCTAAATTAGACTGAGCTATTCCTCTAAAAGTCCTGCAGTGGCTTCCCATATCATTCACAAAGCTAATGTCCTAGCCATGTCAGGCCAAGCCACATGCCGGGCCTGGTCTCTCCTTTGCATCCCATCTGACCAACTGTTCTTTCTCATCTCCTACTGTCTTCTCTATGCTTCAGCTGCCTTGCTGTTTTTCAATTGTGCCAGATAAAAACCTGCTTCAGGACCTTCAGAGTTACTTTTCTTCCCTAGGTTTAAAACCCTTTCCCCAACTATTCTCCTGACTCTGTACCTAACTTAGTTCAAGCCTCAGCTTAAATCTCACTGCGTTTGCACCTTGCATCTTCCCTGATGACTCTGCGTCTTACTCCGTACAACCTGCATTCTGTTTCTCCAAAGCAGTCCATTGGTAGACTGAAGGGATGGCTGTATCCTGTCCTGCATCCACACACTTTGCCAGAGGACTTGTATTCTTCCTTATTCCCATGCTAGGTGTGACCATGTGACTTGCTTTGGCCAATGGGATATTGGCAGATGTGATGAAGGGAGATACTTGAAAAAGCCTGTGTTCCTTTAGAGTTTGTTACTTTTCTGCAGTTTCCATTAATACATGAAGGATGAGGTTCATAGATTATGACTAAATTACTGCAGTCATTTGAGCCACAACATCCCAGATCAGCGACAGCCAGCCAATTTTTGGATATGTGATCAAAGTCAGCTGAGAGCTGAAGAGCCAAGCCCAGAGACTCATGGAGGAAATAAATGCCTTTTTTTTCCTGAAGACATTTAGAACTATATTGCTTTGTTACGAGGTGCTAAATATAGCCCATGAATCTCTTAATGACATACTGCATTTAAAAAATCTACTCCAGAATATAAGTACCCGTGAAAAAATGTTCTGTTACAGTAATTAGCAGATATCTGGCACATAGAAAATACTTAATAAAATTTTGTCAGACTCAGTGCATAATTTGGGTACTATTGCTTAGGGTAAGTATAAAGTAGGCAGTGCTTAGCATGCCACAGAGAACATAGGGGTTGCATGTGCAATTGTAAGTTTGAGTTTTTATGAAAGGCAGGGGGTTTGGATTTTAGCAGGTCTGACATTGTTCCACTAATGATTAAGGGTGGTATACACTGTATTAAAGTACTAAGATATTGAATACTATCATATTTCAAGCCATTTATATAGTTAACTAGCACTGGTTGGATTTTTCACATTTTTTGAAACTTCCACAGACATTTTGTGTAATTCTAAAATATCAGATAAACAACTTGGACATAGGTGCCTAATTAACCCAGGAAGATGCTGTGATTTTTTTTTCAGAATTACACAGTAAATAAGAACTTCTTTATTAAATCCTATACTTCCATATCTGGCATTTGGGGCATGTGGTGTAGTGGGACGTGTGCCTCAGAGGTTTTGGACAGTCTGGTCCCTATGACTTTGCTTATCGCCATTCTCTTGGGCTGGCTTTGCTCGTTGTGGCTCTATTCAGCAGGCAGGCATGTTTCAGGCATCTCGAACTTCTGGGGTTCTCCATTACAGCTTTGGATTAACTCGAAGCTTCCTGCCTTGCCTTCTCAGGGGCTGCCCACAGGGATTCTGCTGCCACACTCAGCCTGGTCTCCCATGTCTTCCTCTGGAATCTGGAAGGAAGCATCTGAAATAGCACAACTTTGCATTCTATATACCTCAAAAGCAGCACCATGTACATGATACCAAGGTCTGGCACCAGTGAGAGCAGTGCCAAGGACTCCTGGAACCATGTCGGCAGATGCTTCTGATTCCCCAGAAAGCTGACCATGTTGAAATGTACTGGGGAAACGACCTCCTGGGTGGCTTTGTGGGAACAGGGCACACAGTGGCTCTCTTAAACATAGACTTAATCTTTTACAGTTTGGAGCCCAGAAGGGGTGGATACTGGCTAATCTTTCCCATTGTTCCAGTGCAAAATACTTCCCTTTTACGCCTGGCATGGTGGCACAGGCTTGTAATCCCTGCCCTTGGGAGGCGGAGAAAGGAGGATCATCACGCAGGTTTGAAGCCAGCCACACTGGCTTAAGAGACCTTGTTTCCAAATATAAAAGTATAAAAATAGGTCTGGGAGTTTAGAAGTAGAAGGGTTTCACCCCTTCTACTTCTACCCGGAAGTAGAAGGGTTTCCAGGAACCCCAGTACCACCAAAAAAATACTTTACTTTTTATTTTATTAGTGTATTGCAATGATACATCATAGTGAGGTTCAATTAAAAACATACATGCACACATCACTTGCTTGCTGTATTCTCCTCCACATCAGACCCCACTCCCTCTCCTCTCTTCCCACATGTGATAGTGAAACTGGTAGTAATACCTTCACATATTGCCACTGTATAGTTTCAACTGTTTCCTTCCATTCTTCCTCCCCCTTCCCCTTAACTCCCTCCTAAGTCCTTTCTCACTGTTCTACAGATCTTTCTTCTCATTAAATTCCTCATTTCCTATTTTCTCTCTAACTTCCATATATAAGAGCAAAAATACAACTTTTGACTTCCTGAGACTGAGTGATATTACATAGCATAATATTCAGTTACATTTATTTTCCTGCAAATGGTAGGATTTTGTTATTTTTTTTACTTTTTATTTTTTGGTGGTACTGGGGTTCCTGGAAGCCCTTCTACCTCCGGGCTACACTCCCAGATCTATTTTATATTTTTGAAACAGGGTCTCTTACGCCAGCGTGGCTGGCTTCGAACCTGCGCGATCCTCCTGTCTCCGCCTCCCAAGCGCGGGGATTACAAGCGTGCGCCACCACGCCCGGCAGGATTTTGTTATTTTTAATGGTGCTAATCTCTAGTAATTTCACCCTTCTTGGCTCAACCTAACAAGTTCTTTTTCTTTTCCTTTTTTTGTGGTACTGGGGATTTAACCTAGACATTCTATCTTTGAGCTAAACCCCAGGCTGATTTTATTTCATATTTAAAACAGGGTCTCAATAATTTGCAGAGGCTAGCTTGGAACCTGTGATCATCTTGCCTTAGCTCCCAGATTCTTGGATTACAAGCATGCACCACCACACCCAACTACAAGTTCTTCTTTCCTGGCCAAACTGCAAGCCTTACAAATCTTCCATTCTGCTTTTACCTCCCAGTTATCACTCTAACTCTCCTAAAAGCAGCCAGACACACCCATGCCACTGCCTGAATACTGTGCCACTTTGAGATTTCTTCCACCAGATAGTCATCTTTAAACACAGCCCCTGACAGAGTCTCAAGGCATGGACAAAATGTACATCTGTCCTTTGCCAGAATATAACATGAATGGCCTCTAGTCCAATTTCTGATAGATCACTCAATCCCATATGAAACCTCATGAGCAGTCTTTGTTCAAAATCTTACCAAAATTCTGGTCTTCTGAACTTCTACAAGAATTTCCCATTAACCTCTACGTGTAACACCCCAAATTTGCCAAGTTCCAAAGGCTCATAAATCCCATATGGTCAGGTATAGTCATAGCAGTGATTTCACTCCTGGTACCAATTTTCTGTGTTAATCAACTATCTGTTGCTGTAACAAAATATTTGAAAAAGCAAATTAAAGTAGGAAAAGTTCATTTTGGCTCACAGTTTCAGCGGTTTCAGCATAGCTTTTGAGGGGTGAGTAGTTGGTAAGACCTATCTATATCATGGTGCCTGGGAAGCAGAGAAAGAGAGAGAAAGAAAGGGTCCATGTTTGCCCGTCAAGGTCATGAAACCAATGATCTCCTTTCTTTAGGCTCCATCTCCTAAAGTTTTTACCACCTCCCAATAGCACCACGAGCTATCAGGAGGTGCTATTGGGGACTAAGCCTTCAACACATGAGCCTTTAAGGATTATTCTAGATCAAAACTGTAGCAACCCTTGGTTAATTAACTCAAGATTTATTGAGCTCTTACTGTATTTTATACTCCCAAGTGGAGAGGAAGATAAAATGGCATTGATACTTTATATAATTTTTAAATACATAGATGAGTTTTGAGTAGTTACTGACCAAAACCAATATAAAGCAATAAATGAATTTTAATTGATAAATTAAATAGTGGTAATAAAACTTGAAATGATACAGTTGGTAATTAGTAACATGTGGGAAGACAGGAACCAGAAAGGCAATGGCCAGGAGCCATTTCTCACTTTTTCCTTTTATTTGTAGCTTTTGTCTTTCTCCATTTATCACTATCTAATCTTTGTTCTAATCTTTACAATATGCTGTCAAAGTGCATGCATGTATATCTTCTCACTGTCTCTTTAATTGGTAACTCATTAAATATCTTGTATTGCTAAGTAATACTGTACTATGTAATCAGATTTACACAGTATTTCACCAACTGGGTTCTGAGCTTGTTGCGGACATACGTTGTAGTTTTCCTTTTGTTGCAATTTTCAGATTGCCTTCCATCTACAAACCAATTGTCCAATAGTGACTTGGCAATTTGATTCTATTGAGGCATCAGTTCAGTCTACCAATAGCGCTCATGATGGTGAGCCTTACTAGGCCCACTGGTTGCCCTTAGAGGAAAAGGAAGTAAATGAATAGGAGAGGAGGATAAGAAAAGGTTTCCAGTGGGGAGAACTTTTTAAGTGCATTTCCAAACTGGCAACCTGGCTGGAGAGGAGGTAATTTTTTGAGCTTGGACTGAGATAACTTATTCTGACAAATATACTCCTCTCTATTTGTCAAGCATCTATATCAAGGATCTTGCCACAACTAAAATCTGATTCAGGTGGTAAAGCATCTGGAAATCATATGGAATTTACAGAACTTCATAAAATGTTGACATATAAAGCTTAAAATTATGTAATATACCATTGTATGCTAAATCAGATGCCATCGCATGCTAAATTCTCCTTATAGATGAAGTGTGGCAGGAGCTAAATGTTTAAAAAAAACTATAAGAGGAATAGTTTAATCTGATTCTTAAACTTGACTGAGTTGGAAAAGTTTGCATTCTATTTTGCACATGAAACCTCTAGATTTGTCTATCAAGAATATTGTTTTACATAGGCTGTGTCCCCAGCTTTTATTTGACTTTTTAGTCAAGAGTAACTCCATAAGTTTGTATTTTATGGACTAAAGGCTGAAAGTCTTGTCTGGATAAAATTATTCTTCCCTTTTAAAACCAAACCGAAAATGTAAAATTGGTTACAGCCCTGTTGCTGCAGTTAGAGAATTAGAAGAATTTGGGTTTAGTTTGACTCTTTTGTTTTTCACGTTTTTAATCCATCTTGGTAGTTTGCAGGAAAAAAAAAGAGTTTTAAAAAGGACATCTGTTGCTGCTCCTGTCATATTTCGTCTGTATCAAGGTTCATAATAGTGTAAGATGGCCTCTTTAAAATTGTAGCACTTAAACATCATTCTATGGGCTTTATGTTATCTATTTTATTAAAATGAAATTATCAAAATAAAAAAATGTTTCCCTCAACTTTCCTTGTGTCTGTCAATAAAACCACTCCAGCTTTCCTGTCTCCATTCCTCCAAGTAAGGAGTTACTCCCCCCCGACTCCCTCCAGAAGTGCCATTGTGTTTCTTCTTTCCAGTTTCCGTAGAGATCTACTGCTCTGCTCGCTGCATCCCTCTACCCCAAACTTTACTTTACTTCCCATGCCAAGCTTAAACTTTTTTTTTTTTGGCTTTAAAAGATGATAACCTTGGGATAAATTACTCAATAGAAAACTTTAAAAATTTTACTTCTAAGCATCTCCTGAGTACCTACAAATGCTAGGCAGTATTCTGTATTTCAAGAATTTGGTGAAGGAACAAGATGAGAGAAGTTCCTCAATTGATGATGAAGCGCCCTTTCCATCATGGGCAGCTGGAGTGAATAAATATTTGTAAAAATCAGAAAAACTTAGGTGTTATGAAAGGTTGCCAGACTTGGCAAAGAAAAATACCAGATGCCCAAGTAAACTTTAATTTCAGGTAATCCACAAATTATGTAACCTAAGAATGTCCATTTTAATATTTACATTGAAACTGAGGTTGACTGGGGTGTTATTTGAGGCAATTTTTGCAGTTATCCCTTCGACAAAGGCATATACTTGCAATCTGCATTCCTATGCCTATATTCATACTCTTGATTGGAAGTGTTTTCTGGATTTCTTTTCCAGAACAGTGAAGAATTGGGAAGACTACTAGTAAATAAGAGATTGAAAATGAACAGTGCTCAGCACTGCAAAATACATAAACAATAATTTCTATTATTTTGCTAATTTTTTGTTATGTAGCTGGCCTCCCTTTTGATCAGTGATAATTCAAAGCAATCTGTCTTGTTTTTTAAAGATAGAATTTATAAGAATTTACAGAATGGGGAAGGGGAGGAAGACCTCAAAGCACTACATTCCCAAAGAAAAACCCAATTATAATATGTGAAATGAATGCTGTTATGCCTGTTCTCTCATCCCTGTTGGAAGGTAAATTTACAGAGGGCAGAACAGGTTTCTCCCATAAGAGGTCGTTGTCTTAAATGCTTGAGCTTTGGGTCACTGGTAAAGTATTTAGTGACAATCATAGTGATGGCCCCCTGATGATCTGTCCAAGAAAAAAATGGATTAAACAGCAGGTTTGCAAAGCGCTGTTCAGCAGGAAATTACTCATTTTATATTACACTTTTGTAAATGATGCTTCAGTATTATATTATTTGTTGTAGTTATATATGCAGCCAAGTTTGTAGGTTGAATTCTACAGTACACCTAATATTATGAGAAATAGAATCTTTTCAGTTGGAATGCTGTATGTTGGTCTTGTCAGAAGAATACGGGGGAAGCCTAGTATAAAATAATATGTCCCTTCTGCCTGAGAGATTAGTGAGCCTATAAAAATCATTATTGCTATAAATCTATGGTATACTTAACGTTACTACACATCTATAGTGTACTCTTTTGGTTATGAGAATCATGAAAGAGATACTTCTGAAACGACCTCCCAAACTACAGGGTAGCTGAAGCTGTAAACGCCATTAAAATGAAAGCCAAAATTATTCTAGACATAGTTCTGTCTCCTTGAAAAAAAGTAAGTCTTTGTGTTAAAGTAAGAGTAAGCTAGAATTAACCTGATTGTAAAAGCTTGGGCAGAAAAGGAGAGCATAAAAAATGCCGCCACCACCCAAAGTGGCTTTAAGAAGTCCCCACTTTGCCTTGGGTTATGTGAACACTTGAAATTGTATCCAGGAGCAAAATATCTTCTCGGGAGGCCTGGGAACCAAAATCATTAAAAAAAGAGTTTGAACTTAAATAGACATTGAATGAATGTGACTATTCGTACAGCAAAAAACAATGACATTGAAACCATATTTTTCATGCAGTCATTTTAGGGATTTAATTACTTCACATCAATTGAATACAATCTTTTTAAAATTATTTTGGTAAAAGGCCTTGCTGAGTGTTTTGCTAAATTGCCGAGACTAGCCTTAAGCCTGTGATACTCTTGTCTCCCAAGTACTAGAATTATAGGCATGTGCCACCATTTCTGGCTTAATCTTTTAATTTTTTCAAACTGAATTCTATTTTTTCTATTGCCTTCCAGGTGTCAGATATGGATGGAAATAGGTAATAATTCTACATAATTTATTTGCATTCCTTTTATTTTTAAACCCATTATAAGAAAATTTAGGGACAAAATATTTGTCAGTGATATTTTATAGAAGCACTGGGATTAGTTTGTTGTGTGTAAATATACTTGAGTTCATTCCATTTTCTTCAGTTCTATTTAGAGTGATAGGAAATTTCATGCTGGGTGATATGAAGAAAAAAAATGCCTTACCTTTCTCAAATCTTTCCTAACTGTACAGACATATTAACACTTCTCCTTTTCTAGGTGAAATTTTAACTATCAAAACAACTTGAGAGATAAGCAAGGCCCCAGGAACAATGGCATTCCCTCAAAAGAAAACAAAGCAAAAAATACCACCACCACCACCAACATCAAAAACTTTAAATCCCTGAATTTTTTAAGTAGAACATGTGGATGGGTGACAGGGACTAAATATTCTTCAAATCCAAATGAGGGGAATGCAAAAAGGGTAGCGGAACATAAGCGATGAAAACGTAAGAGGTGAAAATGGAGGAAACAAAGGTTCTGATTGCACAATTTTTATGTGTGACAGAGGAGAAAAGAGATTCAGAACTAAGTCTTTGGCAAAGGTGTTACAAGCTGGCAATGGCAGAGGTGACATTTCAGCCCGGCTAAACCTGATACCAGACAGGTTTTTAGTATAATTGCTAATCAGAACAAAAAATCTCCATGATATCGGCTAGGAAAAGGAGGTACTTAGGAGTTAATTTACAGTTTATTGCAAATGCCACAAAATGGGAAAACTCCATTTCCTCTGCCTGCCCAGCAGGGCACAGGGCACAGGGAACAGGCAGCAGTTGCTGCTGTCCTGAGTCAATGCTGCCTGGTTTTTCCTAAGTTCCAGAAGCCTGTGGTGACCTGCCCCTGAAGTGGTGGTTTAACAACCTTTGCCCAAGCACTCTCTGGCACCTTGTACATCTTTAATAGTTTCCTTGATGGACTATGAAGAACTGCCAGATGACAGTTCTATTTCATTTTTGTCACTGCCTGGTGCTCCTTTTTTCTCTCTGGCTTTTTCTCAAGGGCATGGTTCTATAAGTCAATGTGGCAATGTGCACGATGGGTATTGCTCTTTTAACCAGTGTATATTGATGAAGTGTGAGCAAGTCACGGACATGTCAAGATTTCAGGCCTTCAAAAAAGTAATCGAGGAGTATTTTATAAACTCCAACGTCCTTTCCATTGGTAGCAAATTGAAATGGGATTGGGATCTGATATTAAGGGTTTACTTTAAAACACTGCGCAAAAGGCATAAAAAAGCCCCAGTGATTAATATACCGAAGGATTTTGTTTGCTTGGAAAAAAAGCACAAGTGATATACTTTGTTCCAAGTTTTAAATAAAACATTTGTCATTCTTGCATGCTGTTTATTACTAATTGCACAATTTTATTATATGACACTAGAAAAATATGATTTAAGGTTCTTCCTGTATATTCCATGTTTAAAGTAAATAATCACTTCAGTGGAAAATTATTAAATTTGCATGATTCTTTGCTAAACATAACTGAGATGTCAAGACTTATTAGATGCTGCATAATGAAATAATTGAGGAATTAGTAATAAGTTGGTCTTGTTATTTAGAATAAATAAAAAGAATTACAAGGGTTTTCTTTAAGAATATATTTTTTAAACTATTGCATAAAATATGCTGATGAGTGTCATATGTTTCTTTAGCAAAAAGTCATTTCCTTCTTACTTTGGCAGTTAAGTTAGCTATTGCACACTGCATGGATATGCATTTTTTTGTATATAATCTCTCTATTATCTCAATATGGAGAAAGCAGTTTAACTTCAAACTTGAGTACCTTGATTCATCGGAAAACACACTTGACTGTCATTAACTTTCCTGTGCTACCAAGGCTTTGTACATTGTATACTGAGTAGAAAGTATCTTTTAAAAGCCATATAGTATTGTTTTGTGGTTTCCTGATGAATAAACACTGTGACACCTGCTATAAGACATCTCAGACACCATGAGGGGCATAGAATAGTTATAGGCACGGGCCTTAAGTTTTATTTCACCATCTAACAAGGGGAACAGGTAGTGTGCATAGAATATTAGAGCACCAGCTATAAAATAGACCACAATAAAGTGACATAAATTTTCAGAAGGAAGAACAGCTCCGTAAGGCTTGGGATGGAGAAATGTGGGGCGGATAGAAGGAAAAATATGAAGCAATTGGGTTTGAGCTTCAAGGATCAGTATTACTATTAATAATATTGATTGAGCCCGTATGTAGCAGGATCTCTCTGAAGTTAATTTTCTTAAACATAATATGTGGATGTGGAGGTATCTAGGGCAGTGGATATTCTTAGCAAAAAAAAAAAAAAAGCTATGAGTCTCTTCTAGAGCCCTCTTCTACATCATTTGTACATGTCAACATAGGTACTAAAGCATATGAAGACAGATCCACACTCTTAGATCCTTCCTTAAGGTTAGTTAGTGCCCTTGCAGCTTGCGGTGAATGGCAATAGCAATTTATTCCATGAAGATAATTAGACACAGTTATGCTTCACTGTGGAATGTTTTGGCCTTGCAATTATATTTGTTAAAACATTCCTCTCTAGTCTTCCAACTGCAAAATCCTGGAATTAAGCACTAAATATAAGATAGAATTAGAGAAGGCAGTCAAGGCCCTTCTTAGTCTGGCCTCAGTTCACTTCTCCAGATTTTCCACTTTGCACAGCTTATCCTCCATCCAATACCATTAACTGTTTCATGGATGTGCTATGGATGTCCTACCTCACAGTCCGTTGCTCTTGTGTAGTTTTGGATACGAAGGACAGGTTCGGCCTAGAGAGGCTTCCTTGTGGCAACCAAAATAGGTTTTTGGATGTCAAAAGACATGTAACTCGTAGATCTTCTGGAGGAATAACCTCTCGTGTCTTTTGTGGGTGTTTGGATTTCTTTTACACTTCTGAGGTTGCTTATTGGTTTAGGAATGCTCTGGAAAGATGAATTTATAAGTTAACTAAGTTTTTAGCCCCTTCCCTCAATCCCTTTTAGGAACATACCTCTGTAGTTTGTGTTGGAGAATAGGGTCTTTTATTTTACCCATAGAAGCTATTCTCCATCATTCCAAATCAATTCCCCGATACCATTTCTGTTTTGCGGGGGTCACTTCCTTACTTCTGATTGCTTGGCTCTCCTACTTTAACTCTGGGAACGCACTTTTGTCTTCATACATTGCCAGGTGGTCCATCACCCACTATTCAGGAAAACCCTGTGGGTCATTCCATTCCTATTAATTTATCCAAGAGAAATGAAAACACATGCTTATGCAAATAGTTGTAGCAAATGTTCATGGCAGCATTACTAAGAAGCTGCCAACTGTTTTTTCAAAGTGGTTTAATTATTTTGTATTTCTACCAGCCATGTATGAGTTTGTTGCCAACATTATACTAAATAGTATTTGTAATTTACCAAATACTAAACAAATACTATAGTATTTGTAATTTTAGCTCTTTTACTAAGATGTGTGATAGTATCCCAATGTGGCTTTAACTTGCATTTTCTCCATTACTAAGGGGATTGAGCATCTTTTTGTGTAGATGTGGAGTCAGTGTGTATTATTTAGTCAAGTTCTATTTATTTTTGCCACTTCACACTGGGTTATTTTTCTCATTTTGTTCTAGCTTTTGGCAATCATAAATAAAGTAATTTCAAGTTTTCATGTGACTATAATTTTTCACTTGAGTAAATACCTAAAAGAGGAATTGTTAGGAATTATGGTAAATCTATTTAATTTTATATGAAACTGCTAAATTGTCTCCTAAAGTGGCTATACTATATTTTTACCAATATATACATAAACATTTCAACTGAAATTTTGATTTAAACTACATTAACTCTATATATTAGTTTGAGGAGGATTAATGTACTGTCTTCAAATCTATGAGAATTATTACTTTTATCAATCACCTTTCTTTAAAATTTATCTCTTGTCAAATTTATTTATAAATATATCACATCTTTATTATTTTTTCAAGTGGTAATTTTAAACTGAAATGTCCAATTTTTGCTACTTTATATGAATAAAATTGCATTTTGTATATTGATTTTTTTTCTTTTGCGGTACTGGGGATGGGACCTAGGGGCATTGTACCTCCAAGCTACACCCCCAGCCCTATATTTTAGCCTCTTTAGTTTTGAAACAGGGTATCATTGAGTTGTGAAGGGCTTCACTAAGCTGAGGGTGTCCGTGAACCACGATCCTCTGGTCTCAGCCTTCCAAATGCTGGGATTACAAGCATGCACCACCATGCCTGGCCTATATTGATCTCCTACTCTGTGATCTTAAACCATTTAGTAATTATAGTATTTCTGTAGATTTACTGGATGTTCTACATAGATGATATTGCTTTCTGTAAGTAGTTTTTTCTAATCTCTTTTCTTTTTTGGCAAAGAGCTTCAGTGTAATATTGAATAGAATTGGTATGAGGGAATCCTATCCTTGTTCTTGATAGCACAGAATCTTTGGCCAATAAGTATACTTGCTTTAAGATTTTCATACATGACCTCTAACACATCAAGAAAGTCTACTTCTAGTCTTAATTTGACTGGCAGAGCATTTTTATCAAGAATGGGTATGGAATTTTGCCAAATGTTTTTTCCTGGTGGAAATCACCATATAATTTTAGTCTTAATATGAGGAATTATATTGATTGCATTCAAATGTTAAACAAACATGATATTGCTGGGATAAACTATTTGACCATGATGGATTATTTCTTTAAATACTCCCAAATTCATTTCTGATTGGGGTTAGATGGAATCTCTGTGTAGTTTTTATTTGTATTTTCCTCATTGCTAATGATACTGAAATTTTTATTCATGTATCTATTGGCCATTTGTATCTCCTTTTTTGTGAAGTGACTATTCAATTTAGTTGCCCATTTCTTTATTGGGTTATTTATTTTTCTAGTGTAAAGTCTTTTTAGTTCTTTCTATATTCTAGATATCAGTCCTGTCAGAGGGATAGCAAGAAAAGATTTCCAGTTCTGTAGGCTTTTAGACTCTTGATGATTTCCTTTGACCATAAAATATTTTAGTTTGATGCCATCTCATTTACTAATTCTTACTAATTCTTGTTTTAATCTCTTGAGCTTTGGGGTTCTTGTTGAGGAAGTTTCTACCTGTGCTTATATGTTGCAGTGTTGAACCTATGTCCTCCTCGTATAGCTCTGTCTAACTTCTAGGTCCTTAATCCATCTCAAATTGATTTCCTGTGCAAGGTGAGAGGTAAGGCTTTAGTTCCATTTTTTCTACAAAAAGATAGCCAGTTTTTCTAGCACCATATGCTAAAAAGACTATATTTTATTCAGTGTATGTATTTGGGCCCTTTATCAAAGATCAATTGACTATAAGTGTGTAGATTAGTTTCTGTACTTTCTGTTCTGTTCCATTGGTCTGTGTGCCTGTTTTTGTGCCAATACCATGCCACTTTAATTACTATAGCTCTATAGTATAATTTGAAGTCAGGAATTATGATTCTTCCTGTATAGTTCTTATTGCTGAGAATTGCTTTGGCTCTTCTGGGCCTGTTGTTTCTCCATATAAAATTTATGACCAATTTTTCTAGGTCTATGAAGAATGACATTGGTATTTTGATAGGGATTGCATTGATTCTGTAGATCACTTTTGGTAAAATGGCCATTTTGATTGTATTTATTCTGCTTATCTAAGAGCCAGGAAGATCTTTCCATATTTCAAGGTCCTCTTCAGTTTTTTTCTTTAGTGTTTTATAATTTTCATTATAGAGGTCTGTTACTTCTTTTAGGTTTATTCCTAGGCATTTTATTGGTTTTGAGGTTATCTTGAATGGAATTGTTTTATTTTATTTCTCTGTGTATTAATGATTGGCAAATAGAAAAGCTACTGATTTAAAGAGGTTTATTTTGTATTCTGCTACTTTGCTGTATTGGTTAATCAGCTCTAATGCTCTTTTGGTTAAGGTTTTCTAGATATAGGATAATGCCATCTCCAAACAAAGGTAATTTTAATTCTTCTTTTCCTATTTGAATTTTTTGATATTATCCTTTTTTCTTATTGCTCTGCCAAGAGTCTAAAGGACTATATTGAAAAGAAGTGGTGATAGTGTGATATCCTTGTCTTGTTCCTGATTTTAGAGGAAATTCCTGCAGTTTTTCCGCATTCAATATGATGTTGGCATTGAGTTCATTACATATTGCCTAGATGATGTTGAGATATATTTCTTCTATTCCAATTTTCTGCAATTTCTTTTAACATTAATTGGTTTTAGATTTTGTCAAATGCTTTTTCATCATCTATTGATATGGTCATGTGATTTTTGTTCTTAGTTCTATTTATTTGGTAAGTAACATGTATTTATTTATGTTGAATTATCCTTGCTCTCCTGGGATGAAACCAACTTGGTCATGGTGTGCAGGTTTCTTGATATGATTTTCTTGTTTTTGGTGGTACTGGGGTTCCTGGAAGCCCTTCTACCTCCGGGCTACACTCCCAGACCTATTTTATATTTTTATTTGGAAACAGGGTCTCTTAAGCCAGCGAGGCTGGCTTCAAACCTGCGCAATCCTCCTGTCTCTGCCTCCCAAGCGTGGGGATTACAAGCGTGCGCCACCACGCCCGGCTCTTGATGTGATTTTGAATGCACATGGTTAATATTTTGTTTAGAATTTTTTTACATCTGTGTTTATTAATGATATTGGTCTGTAATTTCTTTTTTTGAGGTATCTATTTGGTTTTGGTATTAATGTAATAACTGATCTCATAGAAGTTTGGAAGAATTCCATTTCCTTCAGTTTCACTGAATAACTTGTAAAGTATTTGGTTTAGTTCTTCTGTCAAGGTTTTTTAGAATTCAGCTAGAAACAGAAGGACCTGGAGAACTTTAGGTTAAGTGAGATAGCCAGCCACAGAAAGTGAAGGGTCATGTGATTTCTTTAATAAGCGCAGGCTAGGGAGTAATTGGGATACTAGAGAGATTCCAGATATTGGAGGAAAAACCTCAGTGGTCTAAGGAAAGTGGAGGAGGAAGACTGAAGTTCATTAAAGGAAATGCTACCATCTACTCTGTGTATATATGCAAATATACCAATACCAAATTTCCATACTCTGTATCAGAAAAAAGAAGAATGGAGATGTGGGGGGGGTCACTAAGTGCTATGTACATGTGTGTCTCTGTCAAGATGATTTACATTATTATATGAGATCATAATGTACCAGTAAAACCAAATTAAGATTAAATATTCCCATATTCATTGTGCCTTTGTTTATAGGAAAGAGTTGCATCTAGTTTTTCTTTTATCCTGCCTAACATTTTCATCTACTTTGGATATCAGGTCAGTTCTGGCCTCATAGAATAAGATGGATATGTTCTCTTTTACTTTTTGGAAGAGTTTGTGTAGATTTGCAAAGGAGGGTGAGGCTTAGTGACTTCAGAGGTAAGATTATGTCTTTGTGGCCCATCTAGGGCTATGAAAACTTAAATGAGTATTTTGGTTTTGTAAATTGAATGCAAAATAAAGCTTTTCTACTTCCTTCCACCCCCATTTGACCCTGACTTTAAGTAAGTGATCAAGTGAACATATCTTGATCAACTTAGAATTTCTCAAAAAGCACGTATTTGAAAGATGAGAAAAGGGATGAATGCCAAGGCTTGGAAGTAATTTTTTTTTAAAAAAAGGCAAACCAATTATCTTCCAGGAAAAACATTCCAGCATTTTTATTATCTTCTCTAATTTCTTTTTATATTTTTTCAAGAGCCTCTCTGAATCTTACTAATTTGGGGTGCCTGTTTATACTTTAGGGTTTTTAGGAGTTCACTATTGAAATGTAAATGATCTTGAGAGGACTGTGCCCATTATCATCACCTTTTTCTTTTTAGGGTATGACAATGACTCAAGATTCATGTTTTTCTGCCTCATATTGACTTTGACTTTATTTAATGGTTGATTCTAGCCGACAGTGGTCATCTAGCTAATCTGTGATTTAGACACTCTTTAAAAAACCTGAATTCAAGTTAATTACAGAGCAAAATTCTATTTAACATCTAGCACTTTCTGAATTCATTTTGACCACAAAGATCTTCTCCCCAAAACTTAGTATTTGTCATGTAGATAACATTTTATATTTATCTAGTATACTTGTCAGGTGAGGACCATACCACCCGCTTTTAAAAGCAATAAATGTTATGTTTTAGATTAGTTTATCAAAAGATTAATACAGTAGAGAACTCTGTAACAGGTGTCCAGTTTGAAATAGTATTGATTAATAAATACATACATTATTATGTTAGCTCAGCACATTTGTCATAGCTAATGAACCGATATTTATGTATTAACTGAAATCCATACTTAGAATTTCTTAGATTTTACCTGGTGTCCTTTTTCTGTTATAGGATCCTATCCTGAATACTATGTTCTATATAATAATCATGTTTCCTTAGGCTTTTCTTGGCAGTGACAATACCTCGACCTTCTCTTATTTCCTGATAATCCTTATGGTTTTAAGCAGTACTGCCATATATTGTAGAATGTACCTCTACTGATATTTTTTCTGAAGTTCTATGAATTGATTGGAATTAGAGATTTGAGCAGGGAGGAAGAGACAAGTATCATTTTTATTACATTATAACAAAGATACATACTATCAAAATGACATTAAAGTTTCTTTTCCCCCTCCCCCTTTTATACTATATTCTTGGGAAGAAAGGCACTATCTACAGCCCACTCTAAAAAGTGGTGAGTTATATTTTACCACCTTAAGAGTATAGTAGCTACATAAATTATTTAGGATTTCTTTATACAGAGTACTTGTCTATTCTCCCCAATTTATTTGTTTATTCTATCAGTATAAACTCACAAATTCTTTATATTTGGGGTTATAATCTAATATTTATTTTGTTGCAAAAATTACTCCAGCTTTGACTACTACAAGATTTTTTAGTTGGCTCCCATTTCCCTTGAATACTTCCTCTTAATAGAGTTTGTATGTAAGCCGGGCATGGTGGCTCACACTTGTAATCCCCACGCTTGGGAGGCAGAGACAGGAGGATTGCGCAGGTTTGAAGCCAGCCTCACTGGCTTAAGAGGCCCCATTTCCAAATAAAATATAAAATAGGTCTGGAAGTGTAGCCTGGAGGTAGAAGGGTTCCATCCCCAGTACCACCAAAAAATATTTATATCTATATCTATCTATCTATCTATCTATATATATATATATAGATAGAGTGTTTGTATGTATGTGTTTGTGTATGTTTCAGTATTTTCTCCCACATTTTAGCCCTATGAGATGTTTCATGCTCGTTTTTATTTCTCTAGTCCTAGACTGTATCTTTAGGCTCCCTGAGTACTTACAATGGAAAAGTGGAAACCAAGCTCTGGGTACTCTACCCGCTTCATTCAGTGAGGCCTGTCACATTCTACATTCCAGCCTAAGAACTCCTAAACTCCAAAATGATTAAAGCACTTTTTATACAGTAAGGTGGACTTTTCTATGAAATTCTATGACTTTTGGAAAATATACCATGTCATGTATCCAATACTGTGGTATCACACAGAATAGATTGCTTTAAAAAATAACACTATGGCAACTTAATTGACCTATTCACTAGTTGTATAGTTTTCACTTCATGGAACATTGCATTATTCGGATCATAAATTAATCCTTTAAGAGTGACATTTTAGATAGCAATATGCATCTAAGTAATTTGTGTCTTTTTGTGAGTCAGTTTTTAAAATAATCCTATTATATGTGGATATGCCACAGTTCGTTTATATATTTACCTTTGAAATGTACCTTTTTCATCTTGGTCACTTCTGTGAACATTCATGTGTAGGTTTATGTGTGGATAGTTCTCAAATCAGCCAGGTAAATGCATAAGATAATGATTGCTGGTGCTTAGCTTTGTAAGAAGCTGCCTCCTAAAGTCATTGCAGCTATTATATTCCTACTAATCTCATAATTTTTGTTGAAACAAATGCATTGGATAAAAAAAAACTAAGGAAACAGAACGTGAGTTTGAGGATTTATGTTAATCTGTCTACAAGTTGGACCATATTTAATATTTGCTGCAGCAGTAGGTGCCAGAGACTTCCGATTTCTCCTGTGGCCTGGATTTTGCCTCCCCTCTTGACATGTAGATGAGATAAAAACTAATATCAAAATGCTTTGAAGCCAGACATGGTGGCACATGATTATAACCCTAGTACTTGGGAGGCTGAAATAGGAGGATCATAGGTTTGCAGCCAGCCTTAGCTACTTAGCAAGATACTCCACAACTTAGTGTGCCACTGTTTCAAAAATTAAAGAATAAAAAAAATAGGGCTGGGGTATACCTCAGAAGTAGAATATCTCAGAGTTTAATCCCCAGTAACACACCCAGGAAAACAAGAGAAATGTATTTTTTAGGGACCTGCAAGCTTTCAAAGTTTTGCCTGTATGCCAGAACATGTTTGATCATTACCTCATAGTCAATGGCCTCTTAAGAATAGGTGTTAAATGGATTGAAAAGCCCGTTCTTTTTAGCAGACAGTTAAAACAGTACTTTACTTTTTATTAATGTTTGCATAGGATAAATTAATAAGTAATGAGTTTTTGCTATAGCTTGATTTTCATGCTGTTTCTATGCATGTCTCAAGACTGGATTCCTGGAGAAACTCAGTTGTTAAGAGGTACTTTTTTCATCTTTTAATCTCAAATAATGAAATGCTTTGGAATGGATTCAACATAGACCACAAATGTCAAATTCCATGTTTGATTATATTTCAGTAAGATTCAGAACCATTCTTAATGACACTGGCAATTTTTCTACATTTTAACATGTATTTTTCACTTCACTTATAGCAATACAATAGCATATAGTCATAGAATAAAAATGAAATTGTTGCCGTTTCTGTTTGTTCATCATATCTACAAGTATATAGCAGTTGAAAGATGGATTGAGGAGGTTAAGTGATGCTCTCACAGATTCACTATGATGTGTAAGATAAAAGAGAGCCATTATATTGTATATCTTATTTATGGGCAAACAGAAGCGGACCCTATGGATTGTCAAATACTATGTGAAATATAACTGAGCCTAGTAATGCATTTTTGTTAATCATTCTATTGTTTGTCTGACCCTTAGCAGTAAGATAGTTTGCTCAGTGGTGGCTCAGTGGTTTATTTGTTCTCATGGCATTTGGGGGACTGTTTTCATAATTAATGTTTAAATTATGCTAATGAGTGGTTCACATTCTCTTTATAGAAGGACTTTGGTCACATGGCACAGATCCTTGGCAGCATGCCAAACATAGGTACATTCATATAATGTCAATAGCGAAGAACCTGAACCTTGGGAGAGAGACAAATACAGGTGTGCTGCTATGTTAAAGTGATCAAAATAAGGCTATTCATGGCCAGTTTTCAAAACAGGCCAGTGGGATAGCAGACAGTTGATTCCTGGATGGGTAGGCATGTGTCCTTTGGGCTAGCAATCCTATTTTCAAGGTTTTTGACAGTCATTTTGACAGTTTCTTAGGTTATGCATGTAAAGGAAATGGTGGAACCTACATTTTGCTAGTATAGTCACCAGGAAGGAGTTTCTGGTGCTCCTTGCTGCAAATAAGCTGCACATAGCCAAGGACATTTCAAATTAAGAAAATTGGAAGTACCATTAGAGAAATACCTTAGAAGTACCTTAGAAAAAAGTACATTAGAGGCAGCTTCTCTAACTTAGAAAAATTAACATGTTCAGAAGTGTAACCAGAAGAAATAGAGCAGTAACATACATTACAATCCAGAAGTAGAGAGATATTTAACTTTTATTTGTGGTACTGGGGGCTGAACTCAGAGGCATTCTGTCTTTGAGCTACAGTCCAAACCGATTTTATTTCTTATTTGGAAATAGGGTCTCACTAGGTTGATAAGAGTCTCATTACTTGCTGAGGCTGTCCTTGAACCTGTGATCCTCATATCTCAGCCTCCCAGGTATAGGGATTACAGGGATGCCCTCCCACCCCCAGAAACATTGCTTGTTATAGCAGTTCTTCCATTCTGAGCATTGGAAAGAAAGATTTTTACAATATTCAAGTATTTTGAATATTGGGAGATACAGGCCTGTTTTTTTTTTTTTCTTTTAGCAAATTGGGACATATAAGCCAACTTTTGAGAGAGGAGAAGCAAACGATCATCATGTTCAAGTTATCTATGAACCAAGAATGTGAAAAAGATTTTAAAAGTCTTCTTTATATCTTTGAACAGATATTAGAAAAAAAGGGTGCTTTTATCACTTAAACTTAAAGATTGCTGAAATATTGCTTTTGAGGTAGGTAGTCCCAGATTTAAACTCCAGTTCTACTGCTTCAAATGACCTTGGGCAATTTAAAATTGTTATTTTAAAAATAGGGACACATAAGCCGGGCGTGGTGGCGCACACTTATAATCTCTGAGCTTGGGAGGCTGAAATAGGAGGATTGCACAGGTTCGAAGCCAGCCTCAGCTACTTAGTGAGGCTCTCAGCAACTTAGTGAGACCCTGTTTCCAAATAAAATATAAAATAGGTCTGGGAGTATAGTCCAGAGGCTGAAAGCCTCTGAGTTTCACCCCTAGTGCCACACACAAAAAAATAGGGACACATAATTATCTGAGTTATAATTTTATAGATAAATAATTTAAATATAATTACATGCCTGACATAAAATGGATATTAAATAAAAATTATTTCCAAGGCAGGATTTGAGGTATCTACAATTAAGTTTTTCTACAAAAAAATCAAGTAGTATGTGTGACTTTGTGTGTGTGTGTGTGTGTGTGTGTGTGTGTGTGTGTGTGTATCAGCTTAAAGTCATGTACTATGCACATCCTAATCAGGAATTTAATATTCAGAGATGGCCAGATGATTTTATCAAAAAGTTCAAACTCTAAATGTACCTACTTCAAGTGCTTTTGATCATATTGTCTTTGATTAGCACCAGATGTTAGACTGAAAGTTACAAATGAGTTTTCATCGACATTTGTTCTTTAGCTAACATTATGGAATTTAGATGTATTTTCATTGGTGAAATGAATGACATTCTTGGTAAATGGTATGGATAAAATTTTTTATCTACTCTCCACCTTTCCTTGAAAAGGAAGCAAGGATCTAGCAGCCCCTTCGTAGCCTGAAGCTCTGTCTTGTGTCTTAGCTATCACTGCCAGTGTAAACTTTCAGGGCTATGGAATCTTGTTTCTAGAATACTGATTGGTCTAGTGAGTTTGTTTTGCAAGACACAGGGTTTCATTGGACTTATAGGTTGTACACAGTGTTCTGTGACTGTTTGCTAGTAAAACATTTGTTTTGACTTCTAAAAAATGGTGACCAAGAGAAGCAGCACATATCAGTCCTACTGATACTTGGTGTCCATTGTCATGAAAACATCATTCTAACAAAAGAAAGCAGCATAAATTAAAACACACACACACACACACACACACACACACACACACACACACACTAAAAGCTAGAAGAATAAAAGCATGGGCAGGGCGCATGGCTAGGTGCACAAGGTGACAGCCGAGTCTAGGGCTGCGGGTGGCACAGGCAACTAGCAGGGTTCCTGGGGCGCGGGCAGGGCACACAGGGACAGTGCTGGGTCCTGGGGTAGGGGACAGGCACCCAGGGCCAGTGCCGGACCTGGGGCGCATGGTAAGACCCACAGCTTCTCTGGATGCGCTCCGATACCTGGCTTCCTTGATCCAGGTGTCTGAAGCACTCACTGTGCCGCTGTGGTCCCGTCCTTGGTGAGCACACAGGCTTCTGGCTCGGGTGCCACTCACTGCTTAAGATGCTGAGGCTCTATGTCCGTTTTCAAACTCATGTTATTTTGCCATGGTGGTGTCAGTCAGGACCAGAGATTGCAGTTTTGGCTGGCAACCTGTGCTGGTGCCGGCAGGCAGCCGGGTTGTGTCAGCAGCAGGTCAGATGCCCGAACTTTTTTTTTTTTTTTTTGCAGTGGGTCTCAAGTTCAGGGTTTCTGGATTCCTTCTGCCGAGGTACCTGAATCTGTTTTGGTTCCTGAGATATATTTATTTTGTTGGTTAAGACGCCGCCTTCTAGGTAGCTGAACTTTATTTCAGCTACTGAGAAGTGCTCTGTCCCTCAGTTGCTATTTTGAATCTCCACCTTGGGTGTTTTCTATGAAGTTAAACACACATCTGAATCAACAGTCTCAATTCTAGGTACTTATCCAAGATAAATAAAAATTTGTATCCAAGATATTTGTATATAAGACTTGTTTGAATCTTTATAGCTTTTTTTTATTCATAATATTCCCAAATGGGAAAATCCTAGTACTTATCAATTGGTGAATAGATATGCACATTGTGGGTCATACTGGCAATGAAATGGCACCAACAACAAAATGAACCGACCACTGATTGTCTGCTGTGCTATTTCATCAAATGTCACATTGTCAATTTTTTTTTTATTTGTGCCATGGATAGAATCCTCATAGGAAATGAGAGGTACAGAGAAAGGCCACAACTGAAAGAGATTTTAGGTACAGAGCAAGTTCTAAAAAGGTCATTTTCTATCCACCTGTAGGCTATGCAAAAACTTTTCCTAACATGCCACAAAGGATGTCTAGTCCATTTGTAAAGAGTGTCAACTTTGGACATTCAAAAGACACACAAATAAGGTAACTTGTTTTCCCCTGGATACCACTCTCGTAATAATTGGGAACTAAGAAATATTATAATTTTTCAGTACTTTATTTATATTTAGAAAAATAACACTAGCTTCTCCTTGGAAAGTAACTGATACTGAGGTCTTCTAAAATAAAAGCTGTCATTTCACATTTTAGCATAGGAATGGAACTTCCTTTGTGAACTTAAGTTTGCTGTACATAAAGCCAATAGAAAACAGAAAAAAATATCCTTTTTGGGATTTGTAATGGAATCCCTAAACCTGCATGAATATATATATATATATATATATATATATATATATATATATATAGTAGTCTGTTGGGAGAAATATTACACCCAAGAACAAGAACATGGTCCCTTGGCATTTGAAAGTTAAAATTTATAAGCAGGCTAGTAATCAGTGGAGGCTTTCTAGTTAGGATTTAGTCAGAAGATGGTTGATTGCCAAGAATGTAAGAGAAAGCCATTCATTTCTTTATGTATAGACTTATGTCAATCAATGATACATAGTTCCCAACAGAAATGAAAAATATTTTCTCTAACAACAGCTAGTTTCTCCATGAATTGTAACCTTAGTTTCTGTCCTATTAATGAAAATTTAATCTCACTGTGCTAAATCCCCAAATGAATCTTTCAAAAGTGTAGGAAGGGGCAACACAGAATCATATAAGAGAAGAATCTCTGGTGGAATCAGAAGCATTTATTTAAAAATGATAGAAAATTAGTATGCTCTACTTCATTTATAGGCATATCCCCTATCCTCAGTAATACTAATAGCATATCCAGAGCCTTTGGTTTACCAGTAAGCAATTTTAAATGGATGTCTGATATGATGTATTCACAAAAGTTGTTATATTATCTGTGTTAGAATCTTTTAGAGAGAGAGAATAATATGGAGATTTATCTATCTGTGTTTAGAGACTAATAAGATATTGGTATACTTGATTATGGAATCTGACAATTCCCACAGAAGCTGGTTCAAATGCCTGAAAGCTGATTGTGTAGATCCAAGCAGGGTTCTAAAGGCAAGAGAGCCAAGGATTTAATGACTGAACAACAATGTGATATCCCAGATCAAGAGATCAGGCAGGAAAAGAACTCAACCTACATCTTTTTTGTTTTATCCTATTCAGGCCCCGATCCAATGCTAACTCACACCAGGGATGGCCATCTGCTTTACTTTTTCCGCCAATTCAAATGAAGGTATCTTCTAGAAACACCCTTATAAACACGTCTAGCAGTAATTTAACCAGATATCTGGGCATCCTGTGGCCCAGGCAAGTTGAAAAATAAAATTAACCATTGTAAAACCCAGTGTTTTGTTCTCCTATTTCACAGTGCTGTTCTCATGCGTCAAAATTTGATGTCAGAGGCAGAAATCAGGTAATCAGGGCAGTCAAAGTATAAGCACCATTGGACTCTCAGAAGGCAGTAGGAATCTCTCTCTCAGGTAAAGGTATTAGGGTAAACATTTGTGTAAATCTAGTGCTCTAAGAAAATAAAAGTAAGAATGGCCTGAAAAACATTTGCAAAACAAAAAACTGATAGAGGACTTGTGTCCAAATGTAAAACAATCTTAAAACTCAATAAATATTAAGAAAACAACTAAAACATTTAGGTAAACCATCTAAACAAATACATAAATGAAGATGTATAAATGGAAAATAAGCTTGTGAAATATACATGTATGCCATTAAGAAATTTCAAATTGAAACAAAATATACCCATACACATATTAGAATAGCTAAATTGTAAAACATTCTTAGTATCACCTGCCAGTGAAACTAAGAAAAGAACAATGGCAAAATTCAGCATGATCTTATTGGCTGTAGTTGCTATTTCTTATATATGTGTGTGTGTGTGTGTGTGTGTGTGTGTGTGTGTGTGTGTGTGGTACTGGGGGTAGAACCCATGGGCTTTTCTACCTCCAGGCTACACTCCCAGACCTATTTTATATTTTCATTTGGAAACAGGGTCCCACTAAGTTGCTGAGAGCCTCACTAAGTAGCTGAGGCTGGCTTCGAACCTGTGCAATCCTCCTGTCTCAGCCTCCCAAGCGCAGGGATTACAAGCGTGCGCCACCACGCCCGGCTCACATATATTTTTTAACTTGTTTTCTCCAAGTTGTTTAAGATATATCTAGACTGATTTGTGTAAATGAGTTAATTATTTTTAACTCTAGATTGATGCTTAGTATTCCATAGTAAGGATAAACTTTAGTTTATTTATTCATTCCCCTCCTGCAAATTTCACCCTTTAAAGCAAGGTCACAAATAAAAACACTTGTAGATTTTTGTACTGAGCCATGTGAGAGCTTTTCTAAAGCAGTAACTAGATATGGACTTAAGGTATATTGGGTCATAGGTATGTTCAATTCTATTAGGTGGAATATAAACTGCCTGTTTCCAAACCTAACACTCATTTTTTTCTTGATTTTTAATTGGATATATGGATACCCAGAAGAAATATTTTTGCTCTTTATTAGTATCAGAAATGTATATGTGATAACTAGAGACCTATAAGGCCTATAAGGATAAAAGTCCCATCACAGAGATGTCAGAACAGAAAGGAATCTGGGTACCATCCTGGAGCTACCTTATTAGCAGCAGTTATCATTCTTGGAGACTATTGGAAAAATATTAAATTTCATATAAAAAGGACTGTTTTAGGTTTCCTGACACAGCCAGACTTAATCCTAACTGATGCTCAGTGAGGCAGAGCCTAGAAAGGTTCAGTGATTTACCAAGGTTCCAGTAATTTAGTGCATGAGTATAGATAAAGGTTACCCTAGCAAAGCATAGACAAAATCTGTGTACTTGCCGGCTCTAAGCAAAGAGGGAGTCTCCTGAATGTATCTAGTTACTCTGAGAAATCTTACTCATTCTCTGTATTCATTTAATGTCACCTTCAGTCACTCTAACATAATAGAATATTATCTATCCTATTGTTAACCAGAGAATATTGAGTTGCATGTTGGAATGCCATCTTTTGGCATTGACTCAGACTGGGGAGAGTCATGCAGGATGCTAATTGATTTACAGAGAAGGGAGGCAGAAGTACACATTCATCTGAGGGTACCAGCCAGTTTATATTATTCATCAGAGGGTACCAACCAGGGTCTCTTAGTGCTGCTTGCCAACCAATTTGCAGATTGATGTTGACACTGAATCTGAAAGTTACTGATCTCCAAGCATATCTGGAGAGTAATGCACTAAAAAACCCCCAGAATTTTAAAGGGAAGAGACAAGAATTAATTTTATCCTAAATTCAGTTTTCTTTCATTTTTTTTCTAATGTGGGATTACTTAGAGAAATGGGAGTTTTGTTAGAACTGTTCATCCTATGAAGCAGGCAGGTGAGAGAGGCTGTGCTGAAGAAGCTCTTAAGGACAAAGGAAATTTCCTAGAAAGTATCTAAAAGCAGCTGTTAATTGTCATTTGAAATGGCCTGAAGACTCACTTCTAGAACTCTGTAAGCATACCTGATGCATGCACCAGAGGACATTGGGGTTTGGTTGATGGCCAGTATGGGGGACCCCAAATCCTCACAAGAATTTTCCAGTGCCATCTTCCTTGGCCACCTGTGATATCATTGTGCAAATGGCCCTTGAGTAGGAAAACATATTTTGTATAGACATATGAAAAGGAGGAACTATGACAAGAGAGACAGACCTTTCTGTATATTTTGGTCTCCTATGAATTGACTTTCAAGTCAGGAAATTTTTAAAATATCTTTAAAAACTCTACCATTTTTTGGCTATTGTGGGAAATCAACTTGCTAAAATTTAAATATTTAAAATATCACTAAAACTTTTAAATACAGGAGAATAAACCTATGTAATTAAAGTTTACTGCATTACAAGATACATTTCAGCTCACATATGCCCAACAAATACCAGCAAATTTTCCAATCCAGAAATTTAACTATCTGTGCTTGATGTGGAAGGACAATGTACATACTTAATAAAAATTTAAAACCCAGGCCTTAGGGCTCAACAAAACTCAATTCCTAACTACGGAGTTTTTCATTGCAAGTAATAGCCTGCATTGAAAATAAAAACTTCAGGAGATTGAACTGGAATTTCTACTGATATTAGAAAGTTCTTATTCCATTTCATCAACTGATACAAGATGCCTGGCTCTTGTTGATCCTGAAAGGCTCTCTTTTTATCTGATTGTGCTGCCCTCTGCTGATGGGGAGACCCTGTGGAATGCTGGGACTGTGTTGAGAAGTATCATCAAACCATCACTAAACCCATTGACTCGGGATTCTGGACCTAACTTCTAGTTCCTGTATCTTCTCTAACTAGTTCTGAAATCTTAGATGATCTTTTAGCTTAAGTCTCTTCTAGTATAAAATTGTGAATGGAAAATGTTTTATAATATCAAGTCCAGTTTTAATGGTCTGTGCTTATTTCACAGTTTACTGATTGGGATTTTTCCTGACAAAAGTATAATATAACACTGTGATAGAGACTTTTAGTGCTTATCCACATCTTGTCCTTTACTGTTCCTGGATCCACTGTAGATAAGTAGCATCATGTGACTAATTCTAATCAGTGGACTGTGAGGGTAAAGTCACTCTGGGTCAGAGAATTAAATAGCATTGTTTCTGTTCTGTCATGGCAACACTGCAAGAAAAATGTTAGGAAGACAGAGCCACAAGATGGAAATGATAGCTTTGCTGACACTTGGATTGTTGCCCTGGAAAGTGAAGATTTCAAAGAATTTGTCAGGGGATAAAAAATAAACTTGAGGCACTAAGATTTTTGAAGGGTTTTAACTGCAATATTTGCTGCTCCATATGCAACAAGAATATATCATTGCTGCAGATCCGGGTAACTCATCTTAGAACAGGATCTGTTTACATTTCATGTAACAAGTGAATAAACAATTCGCAGGTGAAGTTATTCACAAAATGCCTAACAAAGAAGACAAGTGTTCCTGTGTACCTCATTAAAGGGAAGCACAAGCAGAAAACAGTCCGCTGGTGGTGTTCAATAGCATAGGTAGCAATCACTCTGGTATGCATTTAATAGAAGAATAATGTAGTTACCCCACATGTGTATTTGGATGGGAAATGACAATGAACTCCTTGAGAGTATATTTGTATCTGAGCACTAGAACACATCGCAGTGCTCACGAATTGTCTCTTCCATTCACATGCATATGATTGACTTCTATTTAGTGGCACTGGAAATTAAACCTAGAACCTCACACATGCTAGGTAAGTGCTCTACCACTGAGCTGTAGCCCAGTCATTTTAAATATTTTATCTTGAGACTAAGTCTTGTCAAGTTGCCCAGGGTGGCCTTAAACTTGAGATTCTTCTGCCTCAGACTTCTGAGTATCTGAGATTACAGGTGTGTGACCACGCACACAACTATGTGGTTGATTTAAATTGATAGCATAGAAATGGATATTGATCTCATTTATTCCCTTTTTCATCTCATTCATTTCTAGTAGCTCTACTTTAAAAATATCTAAAATCTGTGCATGTATATGATTACCATTTCACACACCTATTTATAATAATTAACCTGGATTGAGAGAAGATGAGGATTAAGAGACTTTAGAGTGTGCTGATGAGATTATTAACATGTGGAATAGTAAATTGAGGGAGGAGTCCTTCCTGGAATGTGGGATATACTGTTCAATAGGCTGGATACTAGAGTGAAACAAAGGACAGAAGGTGGATGCCAGTAAAGGCAAGCTGGATTCTTTCTGAGCCAATATTATCCATTTTTGTTTTTGCCCAAGCACATCAGACTCCAGCTCCTTCACATTTCCATTGTGGACTCTCATCAACCAATCACTAAGTAGTTTCCAGGACTTTCTGTCTTAGACTGGGGCTACATGGTTGGCTTCTCATGTTCTGAAGTGCCAGCTTCTTTGAGCAGTTCCTGGTTCTTCTTGTTCTCCAGTGTGCAGATGGACATTCTGGGACAGCACAGCTTCTGAGTATGTAAGGCAGTTTGATAAATTCCCTTTCATGATATGCATATTTTATGAGTTATTTAGCACTGGAGAATCTTGACTTATATGTCATTTATTTAGAAATATTTAAGTAATATGTCAGACACTTAAGGATACAGAACTGAAAATGTCCTCCTAGAGTTTATATGCTGGGACATGAGAGTTGGGTGATGGTAGGAACAAATAGCAGACACTAATAAACCATTTAACTAAAACTGTGATAAGTGTCAGCAAAGAAAGCAATAGGATACCTTGAGAGTATATGACTGAGAAAGTCAACCTAGGCTGGTCATGGAAGACTTGCAGTTTTAACCCAACTCATAGTTCATACTATATTTGGTCAACTAAAAAGAGTTGACTGGGTTTCTCAGCCCACATGTGAAATAGAATATTACAGCTGTGACACTTTTTCCAGCTACAGTGGTTTCCAAAGAACAAGCAAGGTACGTGCTTTTCTAGTATTCCTTGAATTGCAATATGACATTACTCAATTACAAGTTTGTAGAACTCTCTGGCATTCAGAAACTATGGACATGGGAAAAACTGATTCTACTCTTCTTTATATCAAAAATTTTGTGGTTTGGAAACTTTGTAACATGGAAATTGTCCTTATGAAGAAGAAGCTATTGTTTTATAGGCAAGGAAGCTAAGGCAGAGAGGCGATCGCCACACCCAAAGTCACCATTAATAGCTATAATAAACAACACTGAAAAAGAAATTGAGAAAACACACTCAGGATATTCCACCAAAAAATAAAATACTTAGGGATAAACCTAAACAAGGAAGTAAAAGACCTCTACAAAGAAAATTATAAAACATTGAAAAAAAATTGAAGAAGACCTTAGAAGATGGAAAGATCTTCCATGCTCTTGGATAGGCAGAATAAATAGCATCAAAAATGGCCATTCTTCCAAAAGTGATCTACAGATTCAGTGCAATACCCATTAAATTACCAAGGTCATTCTTCACTGACACAAAAATTTGTCTTTAAATTCACTTGGAACAACAACAACAACAACAAAAAAAAAACCAGAATAGCCAAAGTCATTCTCAGCAACAAGAACCATACAGGAGGAATCACAATACCTGACTTTAAACTATACTACAAAGCCATAGTAATAAAAATAGTATAGTCTTGACACAAAATAAGACACATAGACCACTGGAGCAGAATAGAAGACTCAGAAACAAATTTGTACACTTACAGCCAATTGATTTTTGAAAAAGGGCCCAAAAACATACATTGGAAAAGAAATATCCTCTTCAGGAAATGGTGTTGGCAAAGCTGGTTAACCATATGCAGGAAAATAGAAATAAACCGTACTCTCTCACCCTGCACAAGACTTGATTCAAGATGGATCAAAGACTTGGAAATCAGACCAGAGACCTTGTAGTTCTTTGAAGAGGGCATAGGTTCAATATTTCAACATATAGGCACAAGTGAAAACCCTTTCCAGACCCCAAAGCCACAAGAAATTAAAAGGAGTATCAATACGTGGGATTTCATTAAACTGAAGAGCTTCTGTACAGCAAAGGAAACTACCAAGAACCTCAACAGAGAGCCAACAGAATGGGAGAAATTTTCTGCCAACTCTTCCTCTGATAGAGGAATAATATGTAGGATATACAGAGAACTCAAGAAACTTATCACTAATAAAACAATCCAATCAAAAAATAAATGGACAAATGAACTAAATAGACACTTCACAAAAGAAGAAATTCAAATGGCCAAATGAAAAATGAAAAATGTTCAACACCATTATCAATCACAGAGATGCAAATCAAAACTACCCTGATATTTCACCTAACTCCAACTAGAATAGCAATCATTAAAAACACAAACAACAACAAATTCTGGCAAGAATGCAGAGAAGAGATTCACTTCTGCTGACTATACTAGTGCCAGTTAGGGTAGATGAAAACATCATAAACTGATTGTCTTTTTCCTCGTAAGAGAAGAGATTCACTTCTGCTGACTATACTAGTGCCAGTTAGGGTAGATGAAAACATCATAAACTGATTGTCTTTTTCCTCGTAAGGGACACTCAAGCAGAATTGGAGGGTGGACGGTCAAAAAAGACAAAAGCACTTACTACCATGCCTACCTGGGAGAAAGTCTCCTCCCTATACATGACTAAACACCCTTTTGGAACTCTGGTGAATCTGTACTCTTTTCTTCCATATTTAAAAAAAAATAAGAGCTTCCAGGTGATATCCACATAGCCATGGATCAGTTTTTCTACAGATCTCAATGTCTATAGAATGTCTTGGGGATGCAATGTCCTGAGATAGGAAGGAACTGACTAGAAAGGCTTGGGCTCTGCTGTAGTCCTTCATCCTTTCCCCAAAGAAGATACCTAGTTCAACACTTTAGCTCAGCAAACTCATGGGCCTAGGGTCTGAACCCTGGGACAGGTTGCTTTGTGTGGGGTCTTTCTGCTGCAGAATGAAAGGACACACATATGCAAGGTTCTGTCTGCCTTAGGCAATGTTCCTGAGACTTGGGGGACCAAGTCATCCTCAGTTTGAGACTTCTGTTATCCTTCTCTCCCTATCTGTAACAAACTTATTTCATGTAATTTGTTGTGAATAGAGGTATCCTATCTCAATGGACTCAGACTAAGTTGTTAATGAGCACTCAGTGGATATATTCACAGGAGTTTTTAAAGGGATTTTTGTGTTGATGAATATATGGCCCCTGTAAAGCAAAGCAAAATGCATCCACAATGCTTCTTACTTTGGCTTTTTTAAAGTATATCATCCATGTAATTTTATCATTGAAGAATAAAGAAACAATTACAATATTTGCAACTGTCAGGAGTATAATATGGTTTAAAGGACACTGTCCTCTACCCCTGCCTACACTAATGGATTTCTAAGTGCCTGAGGTCTTTTTTCGTGTGTGTGTGTGTGTGTGTGTGTGTGTGTATCTTAAAGTTGTTGTAGACACTCATTGGCTAATAGTTGTGTGCAGTCTTTACTCATTACTCTAGGCTTATCTGCTAGCTGTGTCTGAACTCTAGATTTTACTTGATTTTGACTAACCTACTATTAACTGTCTAATTATAAATCTGCAATTAAAAAATCTGAATTATTCACTGGTGTTCATGTTTTTCAAGCAAAGGGTGTCCTTTGGTAGGAAAAGGTATTTATATCACTGTTATGAGTTTCCTCTAACTTCAGGAATTGGCTTGACACACCCAAGGGCCAGATACTCTGAGAGAATAAGGAAATATCTTCATAGATAGTATTTGTGGAGAAAGCAGTCAAAATGTCTGCAAATATTTACTGAGATATGTACTAAAATGTAACTATGATTCTGACTCGGTTCTTTTCTGGAAACAGGGGTAAATTATGGATCAAATACCAACTATTATTTGTGTGTGTGCCAGGAGGATTTACCATTGACTTCACAGTATTTAAAAGAAAAACAATATAGCAAGAGAAACCAAGAAGAGTAGTTTTTTATTTGGAGTTGATGGCATGCTACCTGGCAGCTCTACTAAACTAGAGTCAGAGCCAGTTAAAGAAACCTGTCCAGAATTTTACTGGTTATCAAGCCATACCCTAATACCAGGTACAACTTGCCACCCTGGGAACGTCATCACCACTCTCCCCAGAATTGAAACAAAGTGCTAAGCAACTTACCCTATATATCAAGGATCACTTTCTTGCTCAAACTATATGTGCCAAAAATACTGACACATAACTCAGTCAAGGCGAAAAACATATTATTTACTTTCAGACTAACATGTAACTATCTTAGTTAAAAAAAATACTCTCCAATTCATCCTAATAATTATCCTCCTGATTCCTGAATCTTCTCATTGGAGAGGAAGAGCATTCACAGTTTATTTTTTCCTTTCCAAGTCAAATTCTTAGCATATTCATTCTAGATTCAAGAAATAATTGCTATTTTCTGTCTCTTTTCAGGAGAAAAGTCACCTTCAAGGGGTGCCATGTCTTCCTTTCCTGGTGTAGTTGAGGAATGTACAATTTGAGTGTTAATGCATGGAATAAATGGACAGTCTTGCTAACTTCTATCATCATCATTGCGTCTAGAGTCTATGTCAGTTCAAAATTTAAGTGTCCTCCTCTGCATTCACAGTACTTGAAATATATCTCAACACCATCTGTATTTATATAATGCCTATCTGCATGATATCAAATCATCTTGACAAATATATTTTTTCCTTTTTTAATGTACATGTTGCTGAGATAAACTGATGGGTCTCACAAGACCTTCTTGGGTTATATACCTTACCAAAACTTGTCATCTTTATCAATAATATAGGTCATGTAATTTGGAAAAAACATGAAGAAAAATGAATCTGAGTAGATTTGAAATGATTAGTCAGCTCAATTTTCTTTTCTACCGCACTATTTACATCATTAGATTTAAATGCGAGGGACTGGAAGTAATTGATTTCTACTAAATGAAGTTTGATTTATTCAACCTTGTGATATTAGTGAAAATAGGATACCTTGTTAGTAGGAAAGTACATTTATATTAATGCACTGTTTGGAATGGGTTATCAGGTTGATGTGTATATAAAAATAATATTGATATCGCTTCACCCTTACACAGGCTGTATAAGTGTGCAACATAAATTTATATGTATCACTTTGCTCCATCTTTATAATCCTCTGAGTATTGTTCACATTTTGTGGCTAGGATCCTAAAGTTCAAAGAGATTAAGGGACAACAAATAGGGAAAAACAAAGGCTTGGCCTCTGGTTTTCTGCCTCCATGCTCTTTTCAGTAGTCATTTTATCTAAAACAACTAAAGATGGCCCTCATTATCTCTCTTATTTCTAGTGACCTACTGTAGTTAGTGGCACCAATTTTTCCTACTGCCCACACTTAAACTTTCTAGGAACAATTCAAATCTGCACTCTTTCCAAGCAGATCCTTCCTAAAGATTTTGGAGAAATTAGCTTTTCTTTCTGATTTAGCCATCCATGATCCCTTATGGCGGATTTAAATATGGCCTTGCTCTAGAATTTTAATACCTTGTTGCCTACCACACAGCCAGTTTCAGCCACATGACCTTGCGGTTCCCTGAACATGCAGTTCTGTTCTACTACTATGCCTCTTCTCTAGATACCTTATCTTTATCCTCTGCTCAGGAAACCTCTAATGACCTGAGAACCCAATCACAGGTTGTATCCTAGATGACACCATTCTCCCTTCTTTTAGGACTCACATTCAACCTTATCATATAAATGAAATGCCTTAGGGAATGGATCATATCTTATTCATCTTTTCATTGTTGGTGCTTACAACCATGCCTGGCAATCAATAGCTAAATTACAGAATTTATTTGTAGGCGTATACAAATAATATAATTTTTTATATTATTTACATAATTGGAAGAAGGTTCTTAAAGATACATATGTACACCCATTTTTTTTTTTTTTTTGGTATTGGGGATGGAACCCAGTGACATTCAACCTCTGTGCTATACCCCCAGCCCTATTTTATGTTCTTTATTTTGAAACAGGGTCTCACTGAGTTGCAAAGGGCCTCACTAAATAGCTGAGGCTTTTTGCAAATCGTGATCCTCCTGTCAGCCTCTCAAATGCTTGGATTACAAACGTGTACCACCATGCTCAGCTTGTACACCCATATTAAAAGCAGCATTATTCAATATAACCAAGGGGTGGAAATAAGCCAAGTGTTCATCAATGTATGAGCAGAAGAACAAAATTTGTATACTTAAAATAGAATATTACTTATTCCTAAGCCAGGCAAGGTGGTGTATGTTTGTAATCCCAGCATTCAGGAGGCTGAGACCCGAGGATTGCGGTTCATGGACAGCCTCCACTACTTAGCGAGGCCCTTTGCCTTAGAAAGGAAAAATATTTTCTGACATGTACAATGTGTATAAACCCTGAGGATATCTGCTAAGTGAAACAAGCTACTGACAAAAAAAAATGCTATGTGGTTTTTATCTGTATGAGATATTTAGAGGAGCCAGAATGAAAGAAACACAAAGGAGAATGAAAAGAAAAAAATGTAAATTTGTTTAGTGGGTATAGATTATCAGTTTTACAGGATGAAAAAGTTCTGGAGATTGATTGATTACACATGGTAAAATACTTAATACTATGGTTAATGTGAAAATAATTAAGATGGTAAATTTTATGTATTCTTTTTAAACAACTTAGTAACATTTTCTTAAACACGAGTGAATAAGAATTACCTGCCACATTGCGGTATGTGTTCCTATCTGGTAAAGACAGAGGCAGGATGGAGTAAGAAATGAAAAGCAATATAAAGTAGTTCTAGTCTTAAGATCTGCTTTCTGATTAGAGGAAGAAGTGAGATGTACAAAGTGATTAGTAAATACTTACGCAAATTGCATCATTACCACTTGAATACCAAGGTAAGATTAACTAGAAGAGAATAGAACTCAGGTAGACCAGGGAGCTCTTCCTGGAGGAGAGAGATCTATAACCTGGTTTTGAAGATTCAGTTGTTCCAAGTATGGATGATGAAGCAATGTGAAGGCTCTGGAAAGACACAGAAATAAATTATACTTTGGAGAAGGAGGTATATTTGATTTATAGGTATTATTTAATTCTACAATAAATATACAAAGCCTTTACAATTCATAATCTCTTTTTACTTGAGTAAACAGACACAGAGAAGTTAGGTAATGTATCCAGAGAGAATACATATCAAGTGGCAGAATGAGGTTTTAAATCCAGGCCTCTGGAACTCCTCAGTGAGCTGTGCTCCAGTCAATCCCCTGGTGAAACTGTTCTCAAGATCCTATTTCTGCACACAATAACATAATACATTATCATAGGAGAGTGTGGGAATAAGTTGACTGATTTTTAGATAAAAATAAATTTAAGGAACAATATGAGAAATTTACTTTGGAAAGCATTATTTTCTGACATGGATTTAGTCCATTTGAAATAAAGATTGAGGTTAAGGCAGCTACATTCCTGGAAGATGGTCTCCCCCATCATGCTAAAGCTCTGTAGCTCCATGGCTGTCTTTCATATGTAGCACTCTTTTGTAAAAGTTTTAATTTCTTGGAATTTCCTTTATATTTTTAAGTCTATTTGGCTGCAGACTGTCATCAACATGTCTGACTTGTATCAGACTTTATATCATTTTTTTGCTCCCAGAATTGCAACAAATGTGTTAAATTACTTTAAAAGAGATAATGATAAATAGAAAATAGAGATATATGTATTACTGTGGTGGGAGTAGTCAAGAAAAGCCAATTCTTTTATATTAAATCATATATGATGATATTTAATATGGTGAAAGGCACATCATGAGTTGGATGCTACTCATAGAAAACATGACTTTTCATCTACATTAAATTATCTGAAGTAAAGTCAAATAGTAAAAAGAAGAAAGTGGTTATTATTCTTTACTCTGGCATAGACTGGAAGGTACTTTCTCATACTTGGAGTTTCTCTTATTACATCAAAATATAAAGATTAGACCATTTTCTTGTATTCAAATGATCAGGTCATGAATATTTTAATAAAAAGTGAGAATCAAGAGTACACATTTTACTAGGTTTTAAACAGAAAGAGATTGATGAAGTCACAAAAGTTTCTTGAATTCAGATAATTGGTGACATGGAAATGTGATGGGTATTATCTGTATACAAGGGGAAAAAACCTACTTAGGACTATCAAGAACATTTTTGGAGAGCAGTCTACTGACAAAATATTTTACCTCATTAAGTATGAATTAGAGATGTATGAATTGCATTTTAACCAGAATAGACAAGAGCTTAAAATGAAAGGGAAATAAAATGAAAGTAAATTTTGTTTAGTATTTTTCTGAACCTAAACCATTTTTGCCAAAACTTTACTTTTGTGGCTGGCTTTGGAATGCAATACAGAAATACAAAAGTGCATTGGCATACAACGATGCAGAGTTTTTAAGCTGAAAATGTTTTCAAGCCAATGACAACTTAAAAGTTTTCTAGCATCAGACTATCTTGCCAAAAGTACTTTTTATTGTCTTCTGGTCTCACATCTGAAAATGTCCTAAAGTATCTGATTTTTCCTTACATAAAGACTTGATATAAACCTGAGTGGTAAATAAGCTTCAGAAAACATTTCTCTTTGACAAAATTAGAATTTCAGGCTCTGTCTTCAACTCTGATTGCTAACACATTGTGGCACATGTTTTTCCTGCTCAAGATTGGTGAACAGTGGGTATATGTGTGGTCATGTATGTATGATTGTTAGGTTCAGCAGAGTGGTGTTATGGTTATTGCAGTCACCCTGACCCTGTATTACAGGTTTGTTAGGAGAATAGTATTTTTAGCAACTTAATTTTTCAACAGTAGTAGAAATTCCTTTGCTCCTTTTGTCTCCATTTGGCCTGTTAAATAGGATATGATTTCTAAACACATTATGGTGGCAAACAATAAGGGACTGATTATCTTGAGCTATGTCTGACAGTGCCAGGGGAACCGATTAGGTTGGACAAGGAGTAGTTGAGAAGGACAAGGTACACTGGTTAATTGATATCATATATGGCCCAGCAGAATTTCTACTTATATACCACCTGCTCATTGCTCCCAGTAAAGCAAATATGTATGCAGATACATATGTGTGAATATGCGCTTTACATATAACATACTTTTGTATGTCAGCTAAGAGAAAGAAAGTCATAAAACCAAAGGACAACAGACAAGTCAAAAGACTTGATGGCTAACCGGGCATGGTGGCCCACGCTTGTAATCCCGTGCTTGGGAGGTGGAGACAAGACAGGAGGATCGCGCAGGTTCAAAGCCAGTCGCACTGGCTTAAGAGACCCTGTTTCCAAATAAAAAGTATAAAATAGGTCTCGGAGTGTAGCCCTGAGGTAGATGGGCTTCCAGGAACCCCAGTACCACACACACAAAAAAGTCTTGATGGCAACAAAGTTTTTAGTTATGATTCAGGGGATAGATACAAGTACTGCAAGAGGGTGTGTAACCTACAAAGGACAAGGCTAAGCTGTTGAGCCCAGAAAGATAAAGATACTGAAAGCCTTCTCTTCACCTTCATGTTTTTGCCTTACTTAATTTTTTAAAATGCTTATTGCTCCATTGTGGTCAAACATCTTAATGGAGTACAAGATGGTGGGGGCATATATGCACATATCATCCAATTAGCCTTTCCCCAATTCCCACATCCCCCTCCCCCTTCTCATTTTTGACTTAGTGATTAACTTTGATATGTTTGTTAATATACATCATGAACATTAGAGGGAATTTCCCTCTTTCCCCCTCTCATCCTCTCTGGTTGCCTTATTTGCTCATATATAGAATCTCTTTCTTCATCTAGAGTTCCTCCTACGACTCATTTTCTACGTAGTTTTTGCATATTAAGGAGAGCATCCAACTTATTATTTTTTGTGACTGGCTAATCTCACTTAGCATAATGTTTTACATTCTTCTATTTCCCTATAAATAACATAATTGTGCTGTCTTTATGGCTGAGTAAAATTCCATTGTGTACATATCTCACAGTTTTGTAATCCATTCATCTGTTGATGGACATCTTGGCTGGTTCCATAGTTTGGCAATAGTGAATTGTGCAGCTATGAACATAAATACACATGCATTAGTTTGGTAGTTTGGTTTCCATTCATGTGGGTAGATACATAGAAGTACTGCTGGATCATATGGTAGGTTTATTTCCAACAGAGCTGCAAGGTCTCTGTTCTGATTTTTAAGTCTTTGATCTACCTTGAATTGACTCTTGTGCAGGGTGAGAGAGTGGGGTTTATTTTCATTTTTCTGCAGATGGTTAACCAGTTTTGTCAACACCATTTGTTGAACAGGCTATCTTTTTTCAAATGTATGTTTTCGGCCCCTTTGTCAAAAATCAATTGGTTGTAAGTGTGTGGATTTGTTTCTGAGACTTCTATTCTGCTCCTTTGGTCTATGTATCTGTTTTTGTGCCACTACCATGCTATTTTTCTTTTGATGGCTTTGTAGCATAGTTAAAAGTTATGTATTGTGTGATTCCTTCTGCATGGTTTTTGTTGCTGAAAACTGCTTTGGCTATTCTGGTGTTGTTGTTGTTGTTGTTGTTACTTCAGGCCCTTCTGGCTTTCATGAGTTGCTTTGGGAAGTCTGAAGTGATTCTAATTGGTTTTTCTCTGAATGTCACTTGGTCTTTTGTTTTTGTTGCTTTTAAGATTCTCTCTTGGCTTCTATGTTGATCAGTTTGACTCTTATGTGGTGTGGAGAGCCTTTTCTCTGATCTTTTCTAAAGGGGGTTCTGTAAGTTTCCTGTACCTGTGTATTGCCCTCTTGTTCTATGTTTGGAAAATTTTCTGATGTTACTTCTTTGAAAAGATTGTTGATCCCTTTGGTTTCATTTTTTATTCCCTCTTCTATGCCAATTATTCTTAGGTTAGCTCTTTTAAAATGGACCTATATTTCTTCAATGTCCAATTCATGCTGGCAAATTGTTTTTCCTGTCTTTTATACTATGTGTTTGTTTTGGAGTGATCATCTTCTAGGAGCAAGATTCTATTCTCCACATGATCTAACCTATTATTTATAGTTTGAATTGATGCCTTTACTTCATTGATTGCATTCTTTATTTCTTTCAGACTCTAAGTTATTTTCAGAAGTCCTGTATTATTTCTACAGTTAAATTCCTCTTTTGACCTTCTAGAGATCTCTGCAATTCTGTGATGTTGGGTTCTGCTATTGTGGTGTTGTGGAAGCTTACTGCTTCCTTGTTATTCCTCCTCATTATTTCAGAAGTTTGTATCTGTTGCTTTCGGTAAATTTCGTAGTTTCTAGGTGTCAGCTGGGATATCCATGAGCAAGTTGTGTTGTATTAAATAGTAAAGGTTAAGTGAGGAGGGAAGTGAAGTCATAAATGCAAGAACAGAGTAAAGTCACAGGTAGGAGCAAATAGAGTGAGAGTATGAGTTTGGTAAGGTAGTATATAGTAGATATTAGAGATAGCGAATATTTAGTAGTAGTCTAGTAACCAGTGTAGAGTTTTTAGTATAGTGGTATGAAGTAGATTTAATATAAGACAAGAAAAGAAGAGAAAATAAAGCAAGGGGATGGAGAGAAGAGAGTAGGTATGTACAAGGGAAGAAGCTTTGGAGAGGGGGTTGGAATGAGCACTTAAAAAGCACACAAACATACACACAAAAAACAAATGAAAAACAAAATAAAAATAATACAACTCTACATATATATGAATATTCACCTGACTGGGCCCCTGCTGTCTCCCTCTGTGCAGACACTGAGTGCCACCAGCACCTTTCCGGCTACAAGCCTGGTTCTCTGAGTCTTTCTCAGTCTATGCAGATGGCCGGTATCAGTGGGGTTGAATCTATTGTTAAGTGTAGATCACCCTCCACGCTTTCCACAGATGTGGATTCTCAGTTTCTCCCTGCCTCTGTAGGTGGCAGTTGCCTCTGAGACCAAACTCAATCTAAGAATCTCTTTTCTGCACAGCTAGGATTGGGCTAGTCTAACTTCTCCCCATTCACCATGATTGGCTGATCTGTGGTGACAACAGAGATCCTCTTAGTTGAATCTAGTGTTAAGTGTAGACCCCCCCCACACTTTCTACTGATGTAGAGCCTGAGTCTGTCTGAGCCTCTGCTATGTTCAATAGTAGACTCTATTCCAACCTTTGCCGAGTTGAACCACAAAGACTCAGACCCGGGATGTTTATCACAGTTCTGTGAGTCCCTGGGGGCACCATGCTGGGCATTCTCCTATGGGGACAGTGGATTCACTCATGGTGTTGCTGGTCTGGCTCTCTAGAGAGTATGGTGAGCTTGGCCTTCACTGCTGCAAGTTGTTGGTGTTTTCACAGGAGGAACTGATGATGGCTTACAATTCCAGTAATCTGCAGCTGCTTCCTATAAGTCCTTGGTTGTTTCCCTGTTTGTCTCTGGAGTCAGGTGCAGTGCCCATGACTGCAAGGCAAGTGGGTTCTATTCTGGTGTTGATGACTGCTGCTCTGGATCTCTGGAGGGCATGATGAACTTGGTCCCCACTGCTGGAAGTTGTAGCCAGTGTTTGCACAGGAGGAACAGATAACTACAATTTCTATCATCTGCAGCCACTTACTTCACATCCTTGGTTGTTTTCCTGTTCACCTCTGGAGTTGGGTGCAGTGAGGTAAGATGGTGATGTTGTGATGCCCGCAGCCACAAGGTAGGCAGGTTTCTTTTCTGCTCTCTGATGGGCCTCTCAGCCTTTTTTCCCTTCACCTTTGTTCTTTTAAAGTTGTGATCTTTCTATCTCTCGTAAGAATGTTGTTTGTAAGGCCATGAAAATATAGCGTCAGCAGGACTGGTATGTGCTGCTTCCCTCAGTCACCATCTTCCTGGAAGTTTTTTGTTTCTTTGTTTGTTTTGTTTTTTGGTGGTACTGGGGTTCCTAGAAGTCCTTCTACCTCCGGCCTACACTCCCGGACCTATATTTACATTTTATATTTTTACATTTTACATTTTTACATTTTATATTTTTACATTTTATATTTGGAAACAGCGCACGCGGCTGGCTTCCAACCTAAGTGATCCTCCTGTCTCTACCTCCCAAGCGCGGGGATTACAAGCGTGCGCCACCACGCCCGGCCATGGAAGTTTTTCCTTATTTTAGAAATAACAAAATACCATCTTGGCCATACAAATAGACTGATTTAATTTTTATATTTTTACTAGTGTACTACAATTATGTCATAGTATAAGGTTCAGTGTGATACAAACATACATGCACACACAGCTCCTGGTGTGCTTCCGTCTGCACCCCACCTGCTACCATCTACTTCCTCTTTATATATGCTAGTAAAACTAGCAGTAATGGCTTTATATATTGACGAAGCGTTATTTGAACTGGTTTCCCCCTCTCCAACTATCTTCTACAATCCCTTCCACTATTCCACTTGGTACTCTCCCCATTTACTCAAACTATCTTATGTATCCTGTTTACTTTTAGCTTCTACATAGGGGAGAAAACTTATTATCCTTAACTTTCTGAAACTGGCTGATTTATAATGGAATATAGTTCTACCCACTTTCTGCAAATGATATGACTTATTTTAAATGGCTGAGTAGCATTTCATTGTATGTATACTGCACATTTTTATCGATTCATCTGTTGACAGATACCTGGTTTAGATTCATAATTTGAGTATTGTGAATTGTGCTGCTCTAAACATGGGTGTACATGTTTTGCTACCGTGCACTATAATTCTTTTGTAAAAAAGTACCAAGGAATGGAAGAGCTGGCTCAATTTCTAGTCTTGTGAGGAACATCCATACTTATTTACACAGTGATTATAGTAACTGACAATCCCATCAAACAGTAGGAGTTCTTTGTACCTGTATCCTTACCAGCATTTATTATTGCTTGCTTCATGATGATCGCCATTATGACTAAAGTTAGATGGAGTCTTGGTGTGGTTTTAATTGTCTAGGTAAATTTAGAGGAACTACTGGGTTTGAAATCATGTTGTTATCTTAATATTTTTGACCAATCCACTTGCACATTATTTCAGGTGAATTCTCTTATGCACTGCAACTGCAACTCAGTCTCAAAGAGCAACAAACTTTAGAGCCATCTGCACATCTCTCATCAGCCCTGTTCATTTATCCATCTAGTTTTAGTCTATTTAAACAAGATAAGTAAGGATTAGACCTAAAGTCAAATTCAGCTGTGTGTACATATACAGGTTCAAAGCCAGTCTTATCTACATTTGTATATATGGATATGAGGGCAATTTAGAGTGTTTCTACAAAGCACCATATCCTGGAAACAAAGGGATAGGAATTATGGCATTTAGTTAGAGTCTTAGTTGAATGTCAAAGTTAATATTATTCTTTGCAATGCACTTACTAGTGTAAGCCCTAAGGGTTAGTATAGAGATTGTTGTCATGGATAGCAGCACACTGGAGAAGCTTATGTAATGAGATAACTGAATGGTTAGGGAAGAAAAGAAACAATTTTCTATTTCCTAATTTCTAGGCTAGTGATAGTCTTGTTTGATTTTTACAGTTGTGTTTCAGAAAATATGTTTTGAACCATAGTATTCTGATTTCTTTATTGAAATAGGAACCTGAAGAAGGAATGGACATGTAGATGATGAGTATTGTGAGCATCAACTATGAATTAACACTTACCTTACATGATCTCATTTGTTTACTCAAACAACATGGCAAGGAGAGTATGATCTATACACAGATCAAATAAGAGAGATTAAATATTTATCCAAAGTCAAACATCTAAAAAGTGCAGAATCTGATTTCAGGTCTCTAAGAAGAAAATAGTATTATACCATTTTCTAAGACCTGTACTATAATTTGCTTATGTTACTTTGTTTATGTTCATTTATGATTTAACAGTGATGATTACTATTAAAATAGCAAGCAATATGTAATGAACAATTATAATTTTTGACATTTGGATTTGACACAAATCATATTCTGCCTCAACAATGGTTAGAAGAGTTGGCAACGTTATATAAGTATATGGTCTTCTTCCTTGATTGCTAAAAAGTAAAGGATGTGATATGAAAACATTTAAACTTTACCATTAAGCTTTTATTAAAGATTATCAGAATTTTTTCAAAAGAAAATGAAATATCTTAGAGAGTGATTTTAAAAATTTTTTTCTTTAAGTGATACCCTTTTACTCTGGAGAGGCTTTTAACTTGTATACCAAAGTATGATGATAAAAGAGACATTTTGAGAAGTTGCTAAAATTGCCACATTATTGTCAAGCAGAGGATACATAGAGAGTTTAGAACATGCTACAAACTGTTTTTCCACTTCTCTTGAGATGACTGAAAGGCATTTGTTCAGGGGAGTAGTTATCCATGACTGCAGTGCAAAGTGCTGACATTTGGGAGTTTTAGTTCAGAAAACGGCTTGTTTATGAAAATGCAAGTTCATCCTGTTGTTTAAACTTGTCATTATGCAAAAAGCTATCAAGTCTCAACATTCCATGCTAAACTCTCTCTACAATCTCTAACCAGAAGATGCCTGGCCATTTTATATTTTCTTTCCAAGACTAGCTTGGGTTTTCCATTGGAGAAACATGCAATTCACCACAGCTCCAAGATCCTAGGAAAATAGTATAGAGCACAGAACTTATGTTTCTATGTTGCTCACATGTTATTTCCTTGGACAGAGATAGATTATAGATGTGTTAGTCTCCTTTTACATGCAATTAGATTCAGCCACTATACATTAGCTTGTAATTAGCGTGCATTTTCTCACTTAATATTAAGTAGGTATTCACATGTAACCATCTATAATCATGAACTTGAGCTGTTCTATTCCTATTTGAAGAAATTCAGTAAAAGGAAATATAGATTTATAAATTAATACAGACATTTCAATATCCACAGGGTACTGATTCAAAATAAGCAAATCCACAGATGTACAAGTTCCTTATAGAAAATAGCATAGATTTTTTCATGCAACCTAAGCATATTTTACAATATACCTTAAATTATCTCTAGATTACCTATAATATATCATAAAAATGTGAACACTTTGTACATATTTGTTGTGTTGTCTAGGGAATAATGACAAAGAAAACACATTTTCAATAGAGAAGCAGTTTATTTTTCAAATATTTCCAATATCTAGTTTATTGCACCCAAGCATGAGGAATCTGTGGATACAGAGGACCGATATATTAAGAGGTGATTATTCTAATTACAAAATAAATTCTGTAACTGTTAGCAGGCCAGTGGTTACTTTACAGAGTTGAAGTTAGAGTAAAACAGAAAGAAAAATGTAAAGTTTGTGCGTTAAGCAAGATCATTAAGAAATGTCTTTTTTTTTTTTTTTTGGTAGTACTGGGGATGGAACCCTTCTAACTCCAGGCTACACTCCCTGACCTATTTGATATTTTTTATCTGGAAGCAGGGTCTCTTTAGTTGGCAAGGCTGGCTTAAAACCTGCATGATCCTCCTGTCTCTGCCTCCCAAGCGTGGGGATTACAAGCATGCACCACCACGCCTGGCAAGAAATGTCTTTTTAGGACTCTAGAGACAAAGGATTAATCTAACAATCAACAATAACTCTCTCTACAGTATTTAATGTCACCTATGGATTCCCAGAAAAACTAACCCTTCTCAAATTTTTTCTGTTATGTGAAATTCACTCACCACACCATTTTCACTGACCTACTGCAAGCAAATAATTTCCTGACTAGTAAGAATGAGAGGGGCGTTTTTAGATCATCTAAGTGTGACCTCTTTTTTTGTAGATAGACATGAGGCCCAGTTAGTAACTCCAAGGCTACATATCTAATACAATATAGATCCAGGAGAAGAATTTTAGTCTAGGGCTCTTTTCTGTCACGATTACATAATGAATTTCTTTACATGTCAAAGGTATCACAATTTAGTGTCAACATGACTATGCCTGAATATTCCCCAAGCTCTTCTCTGTGTATAAGTGTGCATTGATAGTAGAATATAGAGGGCTTTTAGAGGATGAGGTAGATTGTTTTCCAAAGATGGTCACAGTAATATTTCTCATTATCTATGGCCTTCTGCACTGTGATGTTGCTACTCCCCACCCCTTTAAGAGTTTATTTCTTCCAGGTATGGTGGTACACACTTGTAATCCCAGCATTCGGGATGCTGAGACTGGAGGATCATGGTTCGTGGACAGCCTCAGCTACTTAGTGAGGCCCTCAGCAACTTAGTGAGACCCTATTTAAAAATAAATAATAAAAAATAAGGCAGGAAGTGGAGCTCGGAGGTCAAATAGCCCTGGATTCCATCCCCAGACACGAAAAAAAAAAAAAAAAAAAAAAAAGCTTATTTCTCCAATCCCTTTGAATCCTAGTGGGCTGTGTGAGTGCTTTCTTCATCAGAATTTAGCAGAGATGATGCTACGCTAGTTCTGAACATGGCCTTTAAACAGACTAACAGATTGTTTCTTGCTCTCTTAGAACATTTGCTTTTTTGAAAACCCAGTCTCTGTAGCTTGAGAAACAGGAGGCACATTAATAAGCCATGTTTAAGTGTCCTAGTCTAGCTTAGTTTCTAGCTGATAGCAATTATTACCAGCCATATGAGTGCTCCATCTTGGAATCTAGTCCATTTAACTTTGGGATGGCTCCTACTAATAGCTGCTTGTAAGTACATGAGAGACCTCAAGTTCAAATCACTCAGACGAGTCCAGTCAACTCATGGACCTTAAGAAATATTAACAAAATTATTTGTTTAAGTGCCTGAAGTTTTTAGGGGTAGTTTGTTATGCAGCAATAGACAACTGAAAGAGTTGCTGATACAGAAGTCAGAAGTTATGGCTGGCACATCAGATGCCTCTGTCTGGTGAGCCCCTCGTCAAGCCTCACTGACTCCTATGTGCACTGCTCACCTTGACAGATCCAGCTCTTCCACTCCTCCTATTAGTGAAACCTGTCAGGTCTGAAACTGATGGCTGGGTATGTGAAATTTTCAATAGAAATTCTAGGAAATTTCAACATTTATTAACATAGATACCATATAGGTATCTCCCTAGGTAGCCAAGGTCAAAAGAGGTCATAAATCCCAAGAGTGAATTAGGTATAATGTTGACCTTTTCAGAAAAAACAGAGCTAAATTTAATATTCAACATGGTAACTCTTTTATCCTGGAGGGACAGTGCATTTTCTTTCTCCTTCTGCAAGCTTCTCATATGAATGCATATATATATTATATATAATGCATATATACATATACATATGATTTTATTTTAATAGTCTTATTGTATACATATGTTAATTTAAAATTTTATACCTCTAAATCCTCTTGGAAAGGGCAGGATCTAAAGTACAAAAAAAAAAAAAAAGGAAATACCTATTTATGACCTCAGCTGGTCAGGTCTTCTCTAAAATATCTGAGAGAATTTAACTCCTTTGTTTAGCTACTTTCATTACTCCTTGTCCTCCAAAGCACAGAATAATGGCAAAACATGAGAAGATTTAGGCAGAACAGAGATTCCTAAATATTTTGATGTTAATAGCTAGTGTTTATTTTAATATAAGAAAAGATAAAGCTAATGTATCATAAATATTATACAAAGTAAAGCTGAGTTAAATAAAACTGCTCAATTCAAAATACTTTGTGGATATAGCCAAACTCTGATACTGGTAGGTTAATGATTGGGAAACACTGGGAATTTCTGGAAAGCCTTCAGAGTTCTAGGTTTTCTTCTCTAATGATTGGTTGGATATTTTCACCTTTCTAGCTTATTGATTTTTTGTCTTCCCTTTGAATCAGCAAGCTATTACTTGTCATAATCAGAAAACATATAACCAACTTTTTCAATATCTCATTTAATCAGCAAGCTTAATTTACAAATTTCCCTATTATAATAGATGCTCACAAGGCTTGTTCAGCAACATGTTCATGAACCAAATAACTGCTTTGGGAAGATGCCCTTGGTCATCAGAATTTAGAGCTAGGAAGCATAGGGTTGAATTTGTAGAAGGCACAGCCCAAGAGGGATGTGTATCTGAGAAAGAGGTAGTGCTGTTTTCTCCCATTCCCTTGCCTTCCCTGCTAAAACCTCAACCTCACATTCTACAGCAGACCCAGTGATTGTAGGCAGCAGCCTCCTGCCTGCACTGCCATTCAATAACTTCTAACACTTTGTCTCTATATCATCATTTCCCAATTGACACCTTCACCTTACACATTTTATATTAGAGTTGAGAATAGTGTATTAACATTTCCTGTAAAGTTGCAATTTGTGTGATTCCTATAAATTGCAATTGAAGACATCCTGGAGACATCTTAAAAAATAGCTCTTTCGTGTCCTCTTATCAATGGGGAAATGAACTGTTTCCATTTCTGGACTTCAAATACTGCTTAAGAGAATATATGCCTCTTCTACGTTACCATCAGATAAACTATCCCCTGCATGGCAGATCAAGATCCATGGGCATGAGTCCTTGTCTTAGATGCCTCAGAGACTTCTTCATTTAAGACCTTTGGATTTACTGTCTGCTCTGGAAATACGGTCCTCATCAATTCCCATTTATTAGTAGGTGCTTAAGAGAAGGCACTTTGTGACATGCAATAAAAAGCAAACCTAATGAGCAAATGGCAGTGAACTTGAGGGGCACTTTAGGAGGAGGTCTATCAGTATTCATAACTCTGACACACTATAAAAGACACTTTAGTGCAACCAAAATGTGTCAGAAAAGATATTGAGTTAACAGAAGGGGGAATTTTCTGGTAAAACACATAAGAGCACACATTTTAAGTGATCTGAACTATTACTCTATTTTTCCCTTTACTGACAACTCATTTACCAAGTGTCAGATGGATAGTATTGGAGGCAGCCCTGATATTAATTCCCACATGAAGTTCTATAATAATGAAAAGGTGCACAGGTATTCCACCCTTACATCTTCTCTGATTAGCACCCTTGGCCCTGCCTAGGCAGCTGATGCTACTAAAAAATTAGAAAATCATTTTTTAAAATATTTTTACCATGCTGTAAATGGCACATCTTATTTTTCACTCAATTCACTTTTCACATGATAGAAGTTAAAGAATGCCTTTAGATTATTAAGACAATATTGATAATCTTGATATTTTAAAGCAAAATGTATAACATCAAATTAAGATTATTCTTAAAGATTTTTTAAACCTAAATGAGAAAAACACCAAAAGAACTAAGTCAGGGCAAAACCTTTGCATCTCTCACCATGAAGGAAATATGCAATCACACTTGAACTTAACTAATATAATTATAAATATGGTTAAGAAATGCAAATTTTTGAGTGTCTTATTTTCAAGTCATTTCAATATGTCACTCTCTGATGTAGAGCTTTATAATTCCTGCCCCTTTTTTGCCTTTGTAATAATAAAAATTGCTTAAGCTTAAAAAAAATGTGAGTTTCTCCTAAATCATACTGATATACTAGTTATATAAAATAAGAAACTTTGATTGCCAATGATGTTGAACATTTTTTATGCTTTTATTGGCCATCTGAATTTTTTTCTTCATGAAATGTCTATTTAATTTACTTGCCCACTTTTCGATTGGGTTGTTTTTTTAGTACTGAGTTTCTTGAGTTCTCTGTATATTATAGATATTAGTCCTCTATCAGAGGAGTAGGTGGGAAAAATCTTCTCCCATTCTGTTGTCTCTCAATTGAGGTTCTTGACAGTTTCTTTGCTCTGCAGAAGCTCTTCAGTTTCACGCAATCCCATGTATTGATTCACCTTTTAGTTTCTTGTGCCTTTGGGGTGTTGTTGAGAAAGTTTTTGTCTGTTCCTATGTGTTGCAGTGTTGGACCTATGCCCTCTTCAAGGAGCCTCAAGGTCTCTGGTCTAATTTTCAAGTCTTTGATCCATCTTTAATTGAATCTTGTACAGGGTGAGAAAGTGGAGTTTATTTCCATTTTTCTGCATATGGTTAACCAGTTTTGCCAACATCATTTGTTGATCAGACTATTTTTTTTCCCAGTGTATGTTTTTGGCCCCTTTGTCAAAAATCAATTGGCTGTAAGTGCGTGGATTTGTTGCTGAGTCTTTTGTGCTAGTACCATGTTGTTTTTTGTTTTGTTTTGTTTTTATTTTTATTTTTATTTGAATCTCTCTGATTGCCAATGATGTTGAACATTTTTTTGTGCACATTCCCTCAGTTAGGTTGCCTTATTTGTTCCTTATGGGGTCTCCTTCTTCATCTAGAGTACCCATTTCTCCCTAGCTTTTGCATATTAGTTATAGCATACGATGTCTTATTTTTGTGACTGACTAATCTCACTTAGTATAATGTCCTCCAGTTCCATCCATTTTCCTGTAAATGATACAATTGTGTTTTTCTTTATGGCTGAGTGGTGGTGGTACTGGAGATGGAACCCTTATAACCCCGGGCTACACTCCCAGACCTATTTTATATTTTATTTGGAAACAGGGTCTCTTAAGCCTGCAAGGCTAGCTTTGAACCTGTGTGATCCTCCTGTCTCCGCCTCCCAAGAGTTGTGATTACAAGCATGTACCACCATGCCCAGCACCATGCTGTCTTTACTACAATGGCTTTGTAGTATAGTTGAAAGTCAGTAATTGTTATTCCTCTTTCATGATTTTTGTTGCGGAGAACTAACTACTTTGGCTATTCTGGGTTTTTTGTTGTGTACAAAAAAATGTTCAACATCATTGGCAATCAGAGAGATTCAAATAAAAACTACCCTGAGATTTTACTTAGCTCTAGATAGAATAGTTATCATTCAAAACACAAACAACAAATGTTGGCAAGGATGTGGAGAAGTGGGAACTTTAAAACATTGTGGGTGGGATTGCAAATTAGCATAACCACTCTGGAAAACAATATGGAGGATCCTTAGAAGAATGGGAATGAACTTACCATTGATCCAGCAATACCACTTCTGGATGTATACCTAAAAGAAAGGAAACCAAACTATCAAACTAAAGCATGCGCATCTATGTTCATAGCTACACAATTCACCATAGCCAAACTGTGGAACCAGCCAAGATGTCCATCAACAGATTACAAAACTGTGGGATATGTACACAACGGAATTTTACTCAGCCATAAAGAAAAACACAATTGTATCATTTACAGGAAAATGGATGGAACTGGAGGACATTATACTAAGTGAGATTAGTCAGTCACAAAAATAAGACATCGTATGCTATAACTAATATGCAAAAGCTAGGGAGAAATGGGTACTCTAGATGAAGAAGGAGACCCCATAAGGAACAAATAAGGCAACCTAACTGAGGGAATAGAGGGGTGGAAGGAAACTCTCTAAAGCACATGATGTACTTAAACATATCAATCACTAATACAAGCATGTGGAAGAAATGGGGTAAGGATTGAGTAAGGAATAATTGGGTGATGGGTGCATGTGTGTCTACACAAATCTTTTATCCCATTAAGATATATGACTACAGTGCACCAATAAAAATTTTTTAATTAAAAAAATAGAAAACTTTTGAATTCTCTTCTAATAGTGAAATTCCAGTTAACTTTCCTTTTTGCTTTTGATTTGTGGTATCTCTTATGTAATTACTCAAACACACACACACACACACACACACACACACACACACACATATATATATATAATTATGAAAGTTAAAAATAAGAGAATGGAGTGTAAAGTTTGAAAAATAATAATAAAAATATAATAAGTACATATTGTGACACTTACTACTGCACTTATAAGATTCAATTATTAAGAATTTTCTGTAAGATTTCCACAGGTAACAATGTAGATTATGAAAGCATAATATATTATAGATTATGATCTCTCTTAATTTCTATCATTTAAATTAAAATGCAGCTAATTAGGCAATTTGATTATAAACTAGATTTTTACAAATAAAATAAAGAGGGGGAGCAAACAAAATAAAAGGCAAATGATTATTCAGTATTGGCTAGGATTTAAAACCATCTTAAACTCTTTACTGGAATAATAAACACTGCAAGTATTACATTTTTTATACTTATATTTGTATATTTACTATCATTACATTTTTATAATCACTATAAGTTTCCTATGAAAGGCACAAGGCCACTGTTTTTAGAAAATTGGAAAAATAAACATAAGAATTTCTATGGATAATTTCAGGTCATACTATGATACTGTATTGACTGGCTAGTTGCCTAATTGAAGCCATATTTTATGTGATCATGAATGTTTGACTTTCATTTATAACCTATGTTGTTAAATGCTGTCTGTAAAAATATGCAAAGAACTGAGTATGAAGAAAAACTTTAAAAAATTGCTTCTAATATTACTTTTTATATATTAATGGTAAGTGAATAAGCTAATATTCATTTACCTTTAAGACTCCTTAAATATTAAATACCATTAACTCATTTCTTTACCATTAAAATTCAGAACCATTAAAACTCATTGTTTCAACACTCAACAAGATAGAGTACCTAACATGAGTTTGGTTGTCTGTTAGAACCCTAGAATCTCAAAAATAATTAAGATGAAACTTTTGCCCTTGCACATTTTATATTCGTTAGGGAAAGCTGAGTGGCAAAAAGTTGTTCTTAATATGCTATGATATATACAATGTTAGTGCTCACCAGGGCACTCAGCTGTTGTATGTGTGGCTATGTATGAGTTGATGTGGGCTTCTATGACAAAACAGCACAAACTGGGTAGCTTCAACATTATGCATTTATTTCTCATAACTCTAAGGCTGGAAGTCTGAGATCAGTATTCTGGCATAGTTTGAATCTTTTTGAGCACCTCCCCTACTTTCACAGAATGGTTGCCTTATTTCTATATCAACAACTAGAAGAGAGAAGGAGCTCAGATCTCTTCCTCTCTGTATAAAGGCAATAATCTCATCACTGAGGCTTCAGATTTATAGCCTCCTCTAAGCCCAATTAGCTTCATGGGGGACCCCATTTATAAATGCCACTATCACGTTGGAAATGAGGCTTTTAATATAGGATTTTGGGAGAGGCAAATATCCAGTCCATGGCATGGGATGTGGGAGTGGAGCTGTAGGGTGAAAGGGGAGTCCTCAGTAAAGGACTTACCAAGGAGAAGTCTAAGGGTTCTCAAGGATGACTACAAATATTATCCTTTGACATTTTGAAAAGAAAATACCATCACATGGAAGATGAATATGACTGCTTAGGGAGCAATGAACCCAAATAAATTTGGACTATATTATATTCCAGCTATAAGCTTGGCCTTAAACAGTCTTTGTACATAATCAACTGTAACCTAACTTCATATGTAAACAAATTTATAACCTGAGAGTTTGCCCTTATAACCAAGCAACTGAGTGTTAGCTTTTTGTAGCAGCTGAGCCTCCAGTCAATCAAAATCTGCCAAAACATTACCATATAATACAAATACTTCTTGCAGCCCGTCAGGTTGTTCATATATGCCACTTCCTTTTTTCTGGCCATAGATATAACCTGGTGCATATGTAACATGTTGCATTAGGGAGCATTATAATGCCATCTTTGTCTGGAATGCTGTGTACTTCTAGAATGCTGTGTACTGCTTTTTCTTGCACAAGTAAACTAGGTTAAGTTGAACTGGTGTCTGTTTTTTAAAATTAGTGCATTGTAGTTATATATCTTAATAATGTACAAAATGATAGAGGCATACATGAACATATCACTTGTTTAGCCCTTCCCCAATTTCTACTCCATTCTCTCCCCCTCCCTTCTTCTCATGTTTGGCTTACTGCTTGACATGTTTATGAACATATGTCACATACATTAGGGAATTTCCCTCTATCCCTCTCATCCCCTTCAGTTAGGTTGCTTTATTTGCTCATCTATGTTTCTTCTTTGTCCAGAGTTCCTTCTATGACCTGTTTTTTCCCAGCTCCCATGAATTAGGAAGAGCATCCAATTTTTTTACTTTTGTTACTGACTAATCTCACTTAGCATAATGTCCTCCAGTTCCCTGTAAATGGTGTAATTGCATTCTTCTTAATGGCTGAGTAAAATTCCACTGTGTACATATCCCACATTTTGTAATCCACTCATCTGTTGATGGACATCTTGGCAGGTTCCATAGTTTGGCAATGGTGAATTGCGCAGCTATGAACATAGAAGTGCATGCATTAGCTTGGCAGTTTGGTTTTCATTATTTTGGGTATATACCCAGAAGTGGTATTGCTGGATCAATTGATAAGTACGTTCCCATTCTTCTGAGGATCTTCCATACCGTTTTCCAAAGTGGTTGTGCTAATTTTCAATCCTACCAACAATGTATTAGAGTTCCCACTTCTCCATCTTCTTAACTCGTATTTGTTGTTATGTGGGGACCTGTGCATTTATCAGTGTGAGTTTTCTTTGGAGTCAGTAGTATAGAGGCAATGTCAGAAGCCAGTCTGAAAACCAGGTGGGTTCAAAAGATTGGCAGAATCAGAAAACAGGGTATAGAAAAAGAATGGTGAAAGGGAGGCGAGAAATTATAAAATTACCAGAAGAAACTTCCAAGAAGTTTGATTGTAAAGAAGAGAAAATAAGCAGAAGCCCTTGAGTAATAGGATACCAGTGAGTTGAGAGGATTTTTTCTTTCAGAGACACATAAGCCAGACTTGAGTATTCCTCTGGGCTGATGAAAGATGAGGAAGAGATAATGGATGGTTGAATCATTAGAGGAAGACAGGCTTTTATAGCTCCTTCAGTTCAGCTCTATACCTATTTTTATATTGATATTTTATATCTTTTATTTTATATTTTATTTTATTTTATATTTTATAGCTCCTTCAGTTCAGCTCTATAACTATATTTGCCAGGGGATTCCATGCTAATAATGCCTTTAGTGTTCTGATGCAAGCAGTTCGTTGTCAGGGCGCTACAGTCCACATGATCATTAATAACTATGACAAAAGGGTGTATGTATATTTGTATATACATACATGCACAAATTAAAATTCTGAGCAATATGGGTGTACATATACATACACATTGGTGTATATTAACATGTACATATACAAAAAGAGTATATATTATAGAATTTGGTGTATAATTTTTTTTGTTTTCTATTTTTAAGCTATTCTTGAATGAAAAAATTCATACTAATTGTTGTCACAAGGTAATGGATCTGCTAAACATACCATAAAAGAATATTTGGCAGAGACCCCAAACACTAAAACTTTATAATTTTCAAATGAAAGCATAGCCAAATTGTTAATAATCTAGTTTAAATATCTGGTAAAGTAAAATACCAACATAGATAACACTGGCACTTCCAGGAGGAAAGTCTTCAGAGACAGCAAGCATACCTCTGATAATATTGTAGCAAATTCAGAGTTTCATGATAGGAAACAGATTACATTTCCTTTATCACATAGAATAAGCAATAGAATAAACTGAGTTTTCTCTTTTAGCTAATATAACTGAAATATAGAATTCAATGTGTCTTGTCTTTTTCCTACATGTGCAGAAAGTCGATCACAAGGGTCCGACATGAGATTATAATAAAGGCCATTTGAGTTCCATTTCTGGATATTTTATCTGCTTCAAACACAATTTGTTTACCAAATCAAAAAAGAATGACACCACACAAACAAAACAAAATAAAATTGTGTCTTGGAAGAAAGCTTATCCTTTTTTGGATCCAGCTTCCTACTGCCCCAAAGTGCTGGCATAAATTGAAAATAAAACAAACAACAATATTGTCAAAAATAATCACATACCAGGCCAGCCCTCCCACTTGTGTGCAACTCCTCCACAAAGAAGCCACAGTGCTTCATTGAATGGCCCTTAAATCTTTATTGTATTTTGCCTCTGGGGCTTGCTCATCACTGCAGGTCTAAAAGTGTCTGTTATGGTCAGACATAACTTTAAAAAAATATTGCACCACTGAGCCAATGAGTAGTGCAAATGGCTCCAAAATTGTAAACTTGTAAAATGCAAGGTAGAGTAAGCACTTCAGCATTTGGAATAAACTGAACTAGTTCACTATGTCATTCCCAGCACTCTTGTTTTATGAAGACTGGAAATACTGTGCTGAGGAAGAATAGTGTCTATAAAGCCCCTGAAGGTACTTGAGAATTTTCTTCCCTTCCTGGTCACAAAGATGAATAGCCACGTGTGGACATTGGAGCTGACAGTTGTTCTTAAAACCTGAGGCTACCCCTTACAGAGTCCTTTCTACAAGCCTGAGAGAAAAAGGGTCTGGTGAGAGGGATTTCAAACTGAGAATAGAAACCTCATCACATACATTATCAACCCTCATCATATTCGCGGAGCTTTCTGATACAATTAGACAATTCACTGAATTTTGACAATTTTCACTTTCTTCCTGACAATAGTGAAGATAGTTCATAGTCCTGGATCTCCTCATATTCTTTCTTTTAGACTCAAGACTGGCCTATATGCAATAAAATTTCCACAGAACCTTCTAATTGCATCTTTTAAAAATATATCTTTGATTCTTTATGATTATGTGTGTTAAACTTACTACAGATGTTCTGTCTTTAGGTTAGTGTCCACATGATGTAAATATTGCTTTAAGAATGAGATTACAGAATCTAGGAGTAGATGATATTGTCTGCAGGTGTAGTCATTATTAAAATTCACACACCGTGCAAAAACAGCGTACATACATATTGAGGTTGGATGGCTATAAAGATGTGATCAATCCAAGTAAGAAAAATAAATATGATAGAGTGCTTAGCGAAATAAAAGGGACATTTTCCAATGTTTAAGATCAACTTTTATTAATTAGAAAAATTTTAACATGTACATTGATGTCACTTTAAGACATTTCATTATGCCTTTCTTTGGCTTGGCTATTGTCAGTGGCTACTTATGTTTGGACAAGTCTAAGTGTTTATAGACACACACATGTTTTCTTTCTTTTTTTTTTTTTTGGTGGTACTGGGGTTCCTGGAAGCCCTTCTACCTCCGGGCTACACTCCCAGACCTATTTTTTTATACTTTTTTATTTGGAAACAGGGTCTCCTAAACCAGCATGGCTGGCTTCAAACCTGCGTGATCCTCCTGTCTCTGCCTCCCAAGTGCGGGGATTACAAGCATGCACCACCACGCCCAGCTCACACACATGTTTTCTATGTATATATGTATGCACATACATATGTACATACAGAGAGCAAGAGCCCAGGACTTGAGCAGTGTTGTTTTTAATACTTGGCTTCTAGCCAACAAGGGTCAGGCTTATTAGAGAATGTGTATTATCTGTCACCAGGGAGATCACTGGTAAACCTAGAAGGATATCTCACTTCCAAATAGACATGCTTAAAGGTAAGCTGGTATATATTCGCCATATGGTTTCATAACACTGGAAGATTGCAAGTAGGCATTGGCAAGCAACAATGTTATTATACAATTCAGAAGTCATGAAATCTAAGTCTCCAGAGTATAATGACAAGGCTATAATACTCTGTTTATATTATCATGTCCCAAAATACAGTTCATAATAGTAGATTAGGTCAATTTAATCTAGCCCTGGATCTGGATCTCCTCATATTCTTTTTTTTAGACTCAAGACTGGCCTATATGCAATAAAATTTCCACAGAACCTTCTAATTGCATCTTTAAAGCATATATCTTTGATTCTTTATAATTATGTGTGTTCAAAGACTTTAAGGAGAATTGTAAGAGCATTTAGAACCATGTAATTGTCAAAACATTGCAACAGTTTTCCCTAACATCAGCATCATAAAGCTTTATTAATTAACACATATATTCAATGTGTACCATGTGTCAGGTACTGCCAGAAAATTTTTAAAAATTTTCATTTAATGGCTAGTACTCTGCAAAATAAACACAATTATACCTCTCAGATGAAAAAGGTGAACTTCAATGTAAACTAAATACAAAATCAATTTAAATATTTTGCCCCAAACCAACATTTCGTAAAACCAGAATTCAAAGCCAGAATTTCTGTCTTCTGAGCATATATTTTCAAAGTATGTTTTTATATTTTAACTTTGTATTCTGAGATAATGTCATGTAAAAAGTTGCAGAAAGAGTATAGAAGTTTTGGTATCTTCTAGTCAGCTTTTCCTAGGGTTATCATCTCACAAAACATAAAACAACTATTAAAAACTAGAAAATTAGTATTCACACACCAGTATTAATCTATGAACCTTATTCCATTATTGCCCATTTCCCCACTAATGACCTTTCTGTAGTTCACCATTTAATTCAGAATTCTCCATTGTATTTGTAGAATATGTGCTTAATATCCTATAGTAATTGAAAATTCCCTAGTCTGTGTGTGTGTGTGTGGAACTGGAGATTGAACCCAGTGGCATTCTACTTCCGAGGTACACCCCAGCCTTATTTTTTAATTTATTTTGAAACAGGATCTCACTAAGTTGTGGAGGGCCTCACTAAGTAGTTGAGGCTGGCTGCGAACCTGCAATCCTCCTGTCTCAGCCTCCCAAGTACTTGCTTTACCATCATGCGACACCATACCCTGCTTGGATGCCTTAAGTATTTCTAAAGAGTACTGATCATTTATTTTGAAAAAATTCCTTAAAGTTTCACTTATTATTTTTTCACTTAACTACAACTTTGAATTTGGGTTTGTCTGTTTTCTCATGATCAGGCTAAGGTTATGTACTTACGGCAAAAATTTCGTGGTGCTATGTCTTTCTTGAAGTATTTTATCAAAGGATACATGATATTTATGTATGATGAAGTAGAAATTTACTTTCTTCCATTACCTTTGTTTAATTGTGTGATAGCAAATTATAATCTAGAATCGTAGATCTGAGAAAAACGAAACAGTTCAAAATCTGTCTGTTATGTCATTTAATAGAAAATAACATTGGCCTCTAACTAAACATGATTAATTGAAAAATGCTTTAAATCCTTAACCCAATTAGCACTGGAATGTTTGTGTGTTCAGAGAAATGCTAATGTTTAAAATCAGCTCTCTGGGAATAAAAAGCCCTGATACATAGTGTTAGCCAGTTTGTGACATAAATACTGCCATCGTAGCCTGTTTCAAGCTACTAAAATTATGTCTATGCCCATAGAGCAGAGAGGAGATTCAAACATACCACTTACCCAGAAGTGGGTCCAGCACTCCAGTGAAATAATGTGTATTTATACAGTGCATTTTCTTGAGTCAAGACCAGTTTTTATAGAACCAAGGAACTCAGAGATAAGACAAAAATTTTAAATACTCAAGAGTAGAATAACCTTGAAAGATAAATGCAGTAATTCCTACCATGTCATGGTTAAGAATGAGAGTGAAATTAAAAGAAAATTATTTGCTGTCTTTAGTGAAATTATTGGAACGAAAAAGTCTTGAATATGTAAGTTTAAGCTGCCCAATTGCTAGGTGTTGTTGAAAGTAACTTTAAAATTGGGATGAGAGAATGCTTGAACTAGAGGCAGACGCATCCTTGACTTAACTAATTTTGATGGCAGGACATCCCCTCAACTCATCATTCACAAGACATGAGACTGCAAACCAGTTTAACAGGACACACTTGCATTCCTTATGCTCGTTTTACTAATGAGATAGCAACTAATCATTGTAGCTGTTAGCAGTTGACTCATAAATGCTAATTTAATGGAAAACTTTTTTTTAACACATTCCATAGTGTGTTCCATTTAACTTTTCACATTTTAAATTTTCACAGTCTGAATTCTTACATGTTACTCTGTAAGGAAAAACATACACTTCCACATCAAAGGACTGCTTTTAATAAAATATGAAATACATTTTTAAAACAACTAGCAGGTATCTCATTTTCATCCCACACAGATCTGAATATTCATATAAAGAAATCAATTACACATTAGAGTATTTTTTAAAACTGTCATATCAAACTTAAGTTATTTTATGAAAATTAGGGGGCAGAATGGCTTCCCAAAGGTAATCATGTCATAATCCTTAAAACCTATATGGCGAAAGGGACTTTGTGGATATAATTACATTAAAGATCTTGAGGAAGGAGGATTATCTTAGATAATGCATGGTCTTTATAATAAGTGTCCTTACAAGGGAGAAGCAGAAGGGTGAGAGTCAGAAAGAGTTTTGACAATGAAAGCAGAAGTTGAAGTGCAGTGGCCATGAACCAAGGAATGCAGGCAGCTTCTAGAAGGTAGAAAAATCAAGGAACAAAATTTCCCCTACAGCCTCTAGCAGAATACAGCTCTGCTGACACCTTGATTTAAAGTCAATTAAATCCATTTCAAACTTTTTACATTCTAAACTTCAAGATAATAAATGTGTACTGTTGAGCCACTAAATCTATGGTGATTAGATACCATGATAATAGACTAATATATGGACACAAAACTTTTTTTACAGTTAATTTCACTCCTCTATCTTATAAATTATTTTAACTTCTGCCTTCCTCATTTTTCTCGCCTTCCTAACTCAGCATCTAAGACCATTCAGGAAAGCACAATTTGTGGTGTTGGTGTTGAACATGGAACTGGTGATTGTTGTATGTGTCTAAAATATTTTATCTGAAAGTATAGCAGAGTATATTTTCAAAATGTTTGAAATGATTATTTTATTTTATTTTATTTTTTGGTGGTACTGGGGTTCCTGGAAGCCCTTCTACCTCTGGGCTACACTCCCAGACCTATTTTTTACATTTTTATTTGGAAACAGGGTCTCCTAAGCCAGCGCGCGCGGCTGGCTTCGAACCTGCGCGATCCTCCTGTCTCTGCCTCCCAAGTGAGGGATTACAAGCGTGTGCCACCACGCCTGGCAAAATGATTATTTTAATGATGAAGAATTAGAAAAATTTCACATAATGAAACTTTATGTCACAATATGTAAGCATTTAAAATGTTTCTCTGAAAAAAATGACTAAAAGGTAATGTCATCTAGAAAAGGTGCTTTGTAGTACTGTTGCAATTGGAAAATTCTTAGCTGAAATTATCTATGAAACAGTAAAAATAAACAAAATGATTATAACTTTAAAGTACTTGCAACACTGAGATGGGGTATCCCAGGTTCAAGACTAGCCCCAGCGATTTAGCTAGACTCTCAGCAGCCTAATGAGACCCTGTTTCAAAACAAAAATAAAAAGGAATGCAGGTATAGCTCAGAGGTAAAACACCCTATGCTCAATCCCCAATACCCCAATTAACAACAACAACAACAACAACAACAACAACAACAACAACAACAAAAGTATTCTAAGATTTTTGCAGTGTTCTTTGGATTAAAGTTTAGTTCTTGCATGATACTGAGTGTACTTTATCCAGCTTTGAATTCATGGAAAAGTGGAACAGAAAATAAAATTAATTAGAATGGTCTTTCTCTCTTCATACCAGATCAAATGGAGTGTGATGGAATATTTTTTGTTTAAAGGATTAAAGTTTAATTTTCCCCTTATGTAGCACATGTCCAATCTAGTATTTAGTAAGCATAGACAGAGAATCATGAGCTTGAAATTAGACCTCAGTTCAAACACTGGATCAATAAAATAGCTTGAAAAATCATGTAGTAGTTCCCAGTTTCATTCCATGTCTAACATCTCTTGCCCTAGACACCTGAAAGAATATAAATAAAATATAATGAATTTTTAAAGATAAATGGTAGACTGTAATTTACTATTCAAATGAAGACAATACAATTTCAATATCCAGAAGTAAAATTTTACAAAGGGATTCTTTCATTTTCTCATTTGGAATTATACTTCTGTGTGGGGAGGACATGTATCATATCCCAGACTACTCATCATTGGCTAACAAATCTCAGAAGACACTGATTTCCAAATATCCAAAATAACTATAAGCATTGAATTTTAGATAAGTTATTTAATCCTATTTTTCAAAGTTAAGGAGTAGTAAAGATCTAGTTGTTTCATTGTAGACATATATAAATAAAAAATAAGCAAAATTATTGTAAGCCTCTAAAGAGTTTGTTATGCTTAGAGTTAAGGTTCAGGTTGATCTTTTTAATATTGAAAGCAGCTTACACACCATTAATCTCAGGGAAGTGGCCTCAGGGTGTGGTAAATGGATGGCCTAATAAATCAGAAGCAATGTTTGATATTTTCAAATTATTGTCAATAAGTAGAATTGAGGAGGTGACAATTCAATAACTAATGCTTATAAATTGGACTTTTTATTTTAATCAAGAACATAAGCAGTAGAAAACTGAGCCGGCTTAATATATAAAATTATAGACACATGCATGAAGACAGTAATAATTTTGGTAAAATATATGCTCATTAAAAACATCTTATAATGATCCTTTTAAGTAGGTAATGCTTCTAGTTGTCTTAAGTGTGTGTAATAAATAATAGAACTCAGTCTATCTCATGTGTATGGGTGAGAAAATAGTGGAATTAGGGGAGTGTGGAGATCATGAAGAAGATGGGTGGGAACTGAGAAAAGAGCTATAGTAGGAATAATGTACATGTAGGAAGAGAAAATAAAGTGAAATACAGAGAATATGCATATGTAAAATAAGGGGGAAAAGGCAAGGTGCTAAGAAGAAAATGGAGCTACAATCAGTATGACCTAGTTTGACAATGAAATTATTGCTGTGCTTAGACACCAACCAATAAACCTAGACATAGAACTGGAGAAAACTGCAGTGCAATTTACTATGAAACATGGTGCTTACATTTTTAGGAACTTGGTCTCCTGTTTCTAAAAGTTCTAGAGGAAAAGCTGGGCAGAGACAGGAGGAAAAATATGAGAACCAATAAGGTTAAGGTTGGTGGGCCAAACCGTACAAAATTCAAAGTAAAAAAAAAAAAAAAAAAAAAAAAAAAAAAGGCTTCTCATGAAATAGAATCCAGGAGTCTTGAGTGGGCTTGGGTAAACATTGAAGGAGAAAGAATGTTAGCTTTCTTTAACTGTGCCCAAATATCCAAGAAAAATGACTTATAAAGAAGATTTATTTGTGCTTATGGTCTAAGTCCATTATCAGCTGGCTCCTTTGCTTTTAGGTCTATGTTGAGGCAGAAACATCGTGCAGAGAAAATCCCATCTTGTAATAGCTAGGAAGCAGAGAGAGAGAGGAAGGGCCTATGCTTTTCCTGGGCATGCCCCAGTGACCCATCTGCTACAGTTTCCACCACTTCTTAATAGGCCATTCAATTATGGAACCTATCAGTGCATTGATCTAGTGACGAGTTCAGAGCCCTCACCACCCAGCACTTCCAAAGTCCCCGCTTCTGAATGTTGCTTCACTGGGGACCAAGCCTTCAACACATGAGCCTTTGGAGACAGTCCACCTCCAAACCATAACAGAAAGATGAAAGGAAACCACGAGACAGGGAGCGTAAGATGACACTAACCATTTCTACGAATTCTTAAACTTCAATAAGACAGAAAGTTAAAAATGGAATCTGTTCACTTACTGAAAACCAGATTCTAGTTTGAGTCTTGGATGATTGGTATGGCGGAGGGAAGCATTGGCATTGGCATGAGAAACTCACATTTAAATCCCAACCCAAACACCCAAAGGGCTAAATAACTCTGCCAGTTGTTGAAAGTCTAAGGTTTTATTGGTTTCTTCCTCTGTAAGAATGAGGATACTGGTTTCGACTTCAGGATTGTTGTGAGAATTAAAAGAAAAATTATGTAAAAGTCATAGTATTTATATTGATGATAGTGTTACCTACACTACTAATTACAGAGCTTCAAGCAAGTTTCTGAAACTGTCCGTCACAGTTACCTAAGCTATGCAATGGGGGCAAGGAAACACATCTGTGATCTGGAGGGAGGCCCAAGTGAGAGCATTATGCAAAATGCCTGCCACACGGTAGGCTCAGTTAGTAGTTGCTACTATTTAAAAATAATCCAAGTTCTAGTTTGTTCAGATGACAGATATATTTAGAATACCTGGTATACTTTTTTGTTGACATATTTAACGTACTTCATATCGAAAGGAAAGAATCTCACAGAGATCTTCAGTGATTTTTATACTTGTTTTAGGAAGAACACTGGGAATAGATAGCTTCTGAAAGTCATTCTATCACTAAAATTCTGTTTAGCTGTCCAGTTAGCTGAAAGCCTGCCTTTAATATTTCAGATTTCACCCCTGCCTTCTTAGTCATTATTCCATCTTCTGCTAGTTAAAAAAAGAGACATACATAGTTGCCTTTGGAAAATGCAGGGTTTTGGTAATATCTTGATTTACTCTCTGAAAGAAAAGATGGAAATCTAACCATAGCAGCATATGCCTGTAATCCCAGGACTGGGGAGCTGAGACAGGAGGATTATAGGTTTGAGGACAACCTCTGCCTGCAAGTAGCGGGACTCTCAGCAACCTAGTTGGATCCCGTTCCTAAAAATAAAAACTAGGCATGGGGGTATAGCTAGTAGGTAGAATGCCCCTGGGTTCAATCCACAGTACCCAAATAAATAAATAAATAAATAAATAAATAAATAAATAAAATGGAAAAGATGAATAAACAAAATTCATTTTAAAGAAAAGACTTTCCCCTGGTTCCTGTGTTCCTATGAGCCCCGTTTCTTTACATCACTATCATTCCTATGTATGGTCATTCCACTTCTAGAACCGTGCTGGTACACAGAAGCCTTGGAGTAAGTAGCTATTCATCTGGGTGCTTCGAAATATAAGACTAAGTTTTCCTCACAGTGTTTTCTGTTTAACTGTAACCAAAGAACCATATCAACTTTGTTTCTGTAAACAGAGATTTATAGTAGGTGCGTCACTGGAAGCCATATTATAATTGATTTCTAAATTAAACACACACACACACACATTTTAAATGGTTATAATTAGAGCACAATCTGACCCAGTCTTCTTTAATGGGGATCCATATTGCTGTCATTATAAATGTCACTTTTCAGCACCACATCTCTTACCAAACAGAACTCATTTTTGAAATGCCAGTTTTTGTGGGGGGAAAAAAAAACTTTATCTGTTTGTCCAAATGGTATTTGGACAAGAGAAGAAGTTTTTCTCTTTGGGTTCATTTTCAGGTTGTTAGCCTAACCTAAAATAGAGCTTCTTTAAAAGTCTGCCCGACTGTTTAGTTAGAACAGAGAAGGGACAGCTGAGTGTTGAGCGGTAGTGTTACATTGAGTGAAGACACGACTGTAAATAACTCTTCAGTTTGGAAATGAATGATGCTTTTGACAGAGACGGTTATGTCGTATTGACAACATTGATGTCAAATGCAGAGTGAAAATATAAGATCGACTCTCAGCAGTTTCCACCAGTGATCATTTGCAATGGCTCCCGCAAGATAGAGAACAGAAATTCACACCCGCCTCCCACTCCCTATGCACTCTTTTCCTTTGCTCAGAGCTAGCTTAGTCCAGCTTCACTGAGGGGAAAGGATCTAGTGTTCACACTTCGTCAGAGGAGGATCAAATACTCTTAACTGCTGCTTTTTAAGTTAATCGTTTCCAGGGCATCATTAGGTGCACTACCTCCAGAGGAAGCCAAAATACCCAAGAAAGAAGTCAAGCCTGAACTGCTGTGGAAGAAATTACAATTTCAAGTCAGACCTGACATATATGAAATAAGGTCTTCGTAATACAAACCTCACATGGGGTTTTTAACCAACCTTCAAAGTCATTGTTCACATAACTGCTAAATACTGCCTTACATTTCTGGGGCGGAGAATATTTTGCATGGTAAATTTTCCGGTTTGGAAAAAAATGTTCTATGTTGGAAAGCCTTGATGAGCAAATAATTTCTTCCATATCTTCCTCTCCATTCCAGTCATTTGTCGTATTCAGTCATTTGAAGCATTTTTATTGTATAGAAATTACTTTGTTAAAACATGTTCTAAAGGTACTTGTGTTATTTAATATTTATATTTAAATATATAAAATTTTAATATTTATTAAAACCAGGATACAACATAAAATTAGCAGATCACAGTCTCTGGAGTTAAATAACACTCTGTGTATAAGATCTGTGAGTCACCGAATCTGGAGTTAGAGATTCTGTGCAGGAATTTTGAGGGTATAGCAAGTCTGCATGCAAAACATTTGGCCTCTCATTTTCAGGAGTTATGAGGGGCTATTTATCTTAGCACAGAGCAGCATCATGCTGCTGTGGCCCTTCAGGATGCTTTGCAGCAGTGGTGGGGGTCCTTCGTGGAAGGCATGCTTCTAATGATATGGCTCTTTGTTTGGAGGAGGGGGTGAGAGATACCTTTTATTCTGAAAAGCAAACATCATGAGGCATGAGTTTCCTGTAAAGGAATATGTGATTTTCACATGGTAAAGTATCCAGTGAAAGATTCTGGAGTATAACTTTTTTTTTTTTGGTGGTACTGAGGTTCCTGGAAACCCTTCTACCTCTGGGCTACACTCCCAGACCTAATACACACACATATATACAGGGTTTCTTAGAACCAGCGTGATCCTCCTATATCCTCCTCCCAAGTGCTGGGCAGGGATTACAAGCCTGAACCACCAGGCCCTGGGAGCATAGCTCTTTAAAGCAAGCACTCAGTAAAATTTCTCAGTTTTTAAATGCTTAAAACTTAGTAAGGGATTTGTGAATTCTCAATCAGAATCACTTAGATAAGGTTACTTCATAAAGTAAAAAATGAAATCCACTAAAGGGAAGAAACCTAGGGGCACTCTTTATTATAGAAAATAATGCATTACCTATATAGTAATAGTTGATACTTTATTTCATAAAAAGAGTGTGCCTTGAAATAGAATTTAATAATTCACCTTTGTTAATGAATTTGTTAATGGATTTTATAAATCTGAATGTGTATTTGTTTGACATGTGATACCTTAAACTCTTCCTAATATGCTGAAGTGATGGGGTTTCAGGGATAGTTCTCTGTGTAAAGATTATAGAACAGCTAACTTCTCTACAGACCTACTATGCTTATTTTAATTTCTAAAGTAACACATATCTGCTAGATTTTGTATTAGTCACTCATGAAATAACATTTTTGAACTGGCGTGATGGCACGCTGGTAATCCCAGCACTTGGGAGGCTGAGACAGGAAGATCTCAGTTCACAGACAGTCTCAGCTACTTAGTGAGGCCCTTTGCAACTCAGTGAGACCCTGTTTCAAAATAAAGAATGAAAGCAATAGGGCTGGGGGTGCTGCTCAGAGGTAGAATGCCCCTGGGTTCCATCCCCAGTACAGAAAGAAAGAAAGAAAGAAAGAAAGAAAGAAAGAAAGAGGGAGGGAGGGAGGGAGGGAGGAAGGAAGGAAGGAAGGAAGGAAGGAAGGAAGGAAGGAAGGAAGGAAAGAAACAACATTTTCCCCATAAACCCGTCTTCATAGAAACATGAAGACCACTCATTACCTCATTACTAGGGACTTTAGAATTGTAACCTCAGCTCCTTGGACTTTAGTTGTGTTCTATTAATCTTGCAGAGAAAAAACAATCTATGTCCAGGACCCTTATGGCTCTAAACTTTCATCAACCTATGACTCTTAATCAGAATAATTTTATGAAATTTATGAAAATAATGAATATTTTCATATGAATGCTTTTTTTTTCTAAGCTGAATTTTTCATTACTTTATCCTCTTATTGATATTACTGTTTTGAAAGAGCTCAGAAAACTCCCCTACCCAAATATTTAAAAATATTGCTCCTGTGGAATTTGTCTGTTTTTTATTGAGTTTAGAAAAATTTGTCTTTTTCACAAAGTTCTAGAAAATTTTGTTCTCCTATGTTGACATTGTACCAGTGTCTTATATGCACATTATTAAGTTAGGGTATATTTATTCAGATTTAGAAGATGAGTATATTGAGAGTTTTAATTGGTTTTTCTCCTTCATTCTCCATTTTTTCACAATATTATTCTATGTAATCCTGCACTAGGCTAGGAGTAATATTCAGTATTAAATGAAGGATATGGTTTATTTTGCTCTCATTAATTGTACTATATAGTGGAGAACATATATATTAATAAATGAATATACAAAACTATTTATAATTACATTAAGAATAAAAGGGAGAGGATACATAAAAGGTCCTAGTGGAAATGTCTTACCCTACGGAACTGAGAAATGCCTGCTTTAGAAGGTGGTTCCTCCAACCCAGGTTCCCATCAACAGATGAATGGATTGAAAAATTATGGGAAAGATACACAATGGAATTTTATTCAGCTATAGAGAAGAACAAAATCATGCCATTTGCAAGAAGATGGAAAGTCCTGGAAAGCATTATGTTAAGTGAGATCATCCAAGCACAGAAAGAGAAGGGACATATCTTTCCTGTAATATGCCCAAACTAGGGAGCACTGGGGATACCAGAGAGACTCCAGATAATGGAAGAGAAATCTCAGCAAAGTTTGAATGGAAAGATAGAGGAAGAAGGCTGAACTTGATTAATGAGGGGCTACATCTGAATATGTGTAAAAGTATGAATATAGCATGGTTACCCTGGACAATCATTGTTGGGAGGGGGGAAGGGAAATATGGGGGGAGGGCACCAAGTACAGTTTAAATGTATACCACTTGTTTTCAGTAAAAAATATGTATTAAAGAAAGAAGGTGGTTCCTTGTGGGATTTTTGATGAAAGTATAGGAGTTGGCTGGGTGGGGGAGGGTTCAAAGGAACATTATACACAGGGGAAACAGCATGTTTAAGGACCTTTATTGGCCTGGAAAATAATTAATGCTTTAAAGTGGACAGTATGTAATGAAATGAGTATGAAGTAGGCCTTCGAAAATTTTGTATTTTGTTGTAAGAGTAGGGTGACCTTATAACTTATTGTACAAAATGGGATAGTTTGGATAATTAAAGTGTATACTGCTAAGAAATTAAGCTGGAATATAGTAGTATCCTAAAAAAAGCAGGGCAAATTGTTACCTGTTTAAAGATTATAGGGAGACAAATCCTGTAAGAGGAAGAGTAATCAATTTTGACATGTTTTTGCAAAATTACCATGACTCTCTTCAGAGTAAACTGAAGAAGACACTGAAACAGAGTCTTGATATAGACTAAATGAGAATGAGATGAAAGAGTGAAAAATTTGAAATATTTAGATAGTATTTGTTGGTAGAATGCAGTAATGGGTTGGATGTAGATATAAAGAAAAGATGATAATTAAGATGTCTCTCAGGTTTCCATTTGTATAACTGGAGCAGGGGTAGAAGTGCCATTTGTTATAATATGGAAGGCCAAAGAGGGGAATTTGGAGCAAATTTGGGGAAAGGTCAAGAGGGAACTATGGGATTCCTAAGTATGAGATGTCTGATAAAACTCCAAACAAAGATGCTGAGTCAGAAGTTCTAACCAGATTAGCAATCGATGTGGCAAATAAAAAATTTAGGGATTGTAAACATTTAGGTGCCATTTAAACCATTTAGATATCTAAGATTATTAAGAGATATAAGGTAATAAAGGACAATGACCTAGGACCGAGCACCAAGAGACACAAAAACTACCATCAAGAAGGATGAAATAGCAAAGCCTTTGGACTACTATGAGAAAACCTTCAATGCACTTCTCTTAATCCCTCTATGTCTCTTGCCTACCAAGTCAGTCTTCATAATACACTTCCATTGCTTCATTCTTCTTGTCGGTCTTACTCTCCCAAATCTTAACTCCTATTACCTTGAGTCATTTCTACTTCCACAAAAATTTTCACCTCCAGCTCTGATGAGAAAGAACCGAAACAGAAATTTCACCAAATGAGTGTGTTAGTGCAGAATCAAAGAGACTAGGAAGGAAACAAGAGTATGAGGAACGTTTTTAATCCTGTCCAAAGGTCTAGTAAGATAAGCACTGATTTGGTGATATAGAAATCATTGGTAACCTAAGAAAACTAGAATAATGGGGATGTAGGCAAGATTGCCTTGAATTGTGATTGTGTATTAAGGAAAGCTGAGAAATTAGGTATCAGTTAGAGGAGGGTGTGGAGTCAAGATGAAGTTTTGTTCTGATTATTTTTAAGTATGAGAGTTTTTAGAACATATCAGAATGCTGATGAGAATGATCTTCTAGAGCAAAGTAGAAAAAAATGGGAAAGATTATATAAAAAAACAGTTACCTGAAACATTAAAAATATAGAATTGTGATAGAAGGGTTACTTCCCTTAATAAGAAAGAAGAAGTTGATGACTCCATGATCATAGATGTAGAGTTAGTAATGAGGAAATAATGTAATATTTACTATGTGGTCTCTCTGCTCCTAGTGAACGATGAGGTAAAGCTTATTTTCTGAGAAAGGAGGAAGACAGTTTGAGGCACATAGCGAAGGTAATGAACAGTCACTCTGGTCAGTGGAAGATCACTTTAGACTCTCAGTGTTGAATTACCATTCGAGGCTGGTGACTAATAATTAACCATGATCTCAGCTTGTTCCATTGCGAGATTTTTGTCTAAGGGCGCTCATTTTCATGGATGCCGAAGTGAAGACAACACATTGTTGGACTCATTGTGGTTTGCAAAGTAGATGTGATGGAGTAAGAAGGGCTGTGGAATATGAGCTCTTGAAAGAGGGAAGTTAACTCCCAGTGGGGGTGGAAGATAAACATGAATTGATAAGGATAACTGATTGTGAGGTAAGAGAACTGACAGGGTGAAGTGTTCCCAAAGGATGCAAGGGTGTTAAGATGGCGGTATCTATGAGAGACTAGTTTTTAATGTGATATAGATTTTGATGACAAACTCTGGGTATCTCAGTCCTTTAAAGGTCTAAATTTTATTCAGTGCTGTAATGTGGCTATGCAGAAATAACATGCATATTTTATTTATTTTGGAACAAATGCATTTTTTCTTCTCCCTGTTTGCCAAAGGCATTCCTTGTAAATGGGCTTGCATTGCCATATAACCTGCTTCTGGAAGGCACCATGAATCCAAGGTATTGTTCTGAGGTTCTGAAAGTCATGCATAACCCTTTCTGTTGGACTTCTAGGACTTACCAAGTTAAGGAAATGCTGATAATGAAAGCAAATGCCATTGCTACCTTTTAGAAATTTATAAAGTCTGATCTCAATGATACATCAACTTACCAGTTGTCTTATGTTGTCTATCAAGTGATTGAGAGATATCTTTTTATTATTCTGCATTTTTATATACTTCTGACTGAAATAAATTCCTCTTATTACCTCATATTCTTCTTTTAAATAATGTTCAAATATTATCTGCTGTGTTATATCCATCTTGACCATTTTTACCTACCTTTGACTTGCTAATTCATTCATCTTCTGTGCCCAAATGGAATTTTATACTTTAATTCTTATCACACTGTATAAAAACTTATTTACATAACTATCTCTTTACTTGAATGTTAATTTTTTAAGGCAAAAAATGCTTTGATTCATCTTTATATTTTCAATACCTAGTCCAACTTATGGCACATTTTAGGTGTTCAGCACATATTTGTTTATAAAAAATGGCTGATGAATTTCAGTTACCTTTTCATAAAGCAAATCACTGGCAATCATGATGTAATTAAATGGTATAATAAACTTTAAGCTTGTATACTGAATTTTGCACTATCAGAAGGAAAGTTTCACCAAACATATTTTCATAATGAAGTAGACCTATAGTCTGGAATTTATAACTCCTGAGTTGTTGTGGACTGACCTGGTTTTGGAGGTGAAAAGATGTGGTGTTGCCTCACTTCCCATTTTATGAGAAGACTTGAGAGCAATTTTTAAAATGGAGAACAAAAATAAGATTAAAATGACTGATGAGATCTTAAATACATCCTCCAGGCCACAGAGGACCTGAGAGCAATCTTGGGAGGATCAGGGTCCATTGAGGGAAAGGAAAACGAGGCTTCTACCACTGAAATAATAAGAGATGAAATTAAACCGACTTATCTGATTTTAGAATTTTATCAGGATATAGAAACCTTCAAATTATTTATTTATACCCAGTGTTACCAAGCTCTCTCTATTGCCACTCCAGAAAAAACTTGTAAATAATCAAATAAAATACTAAGGATACCAGAGTTATTTGGAGAAAAAGAAAGGCACAAAGGGTTTTGGAGATATAATTTTTCTAACAACATCTTTTATGGAATAACTATTTTATATAGAAAAGGCTCATTAATTATATATGCCTGGATATATTTCTTCTTATCTTTATGTTGTAAAAAATAAAATGTTTTCTAAATGAGATTCTTTTAAAGAAGTTAATTTTCACTCAAAGACAGCATTTAAATGTTTATGGATTCTTATTTGTAACTTAAAATAAACACTCATTTTAGATCATTTTAACTACTTATGTTTAACATATACTTTAGACACTTGCACAAGATTTAATAAAGCCAATATTGCAATAACACCAGCTTTATTTTGACTCCAAAAATATATTTTCTTTTTAACAGTAGCTTAAATTATTAAATCTGTTAACAGATTGAGGAGAATGATGGGGTAAATGACGGATATTTTCCCACACAGGGAAACTGAGGGAGAAAATGGGATACATCACAGGCCATTGCCAAAACTCTGGAAATAACTGAATTTGGATTTTATGAAAAGCGAAGGCAAATTATTTTAAAAAGACATATAGATTTGAATGCCCCAGTGCCCAAATAAGTAGATTTTTTTCTCAGACTTGTTTCTCAGACTTGTTGGTGCACACTTGAAATTCCAGTACTTGGGAGGCTGCTATGGGAGGATTGCAGGTTCGAAGCCAGCCTCAGCTACTTAGTGAGGCTCTCAGCAACTTAGTGATACTGTTTCCAAATAGGAAACAAAATTGAACTGGGGTTTTACCTTGGAGGTAGAATGCCTCTGGGTTCAATTTCTAGTCACACACACACACACACACACACACACACACACACACACACACTTCTAGATTTGGCTATAAGGGAGTTATAAGGTATTTGTTTTGGAATATTTAAGAATGACCTTAAATTTAAACAGAGAGTAAGATAAAATGAAAAAAAAGAGAAAGGAATGCCAAGTAGGATGACAAGAAGGGGGGAAAATGGAAGGAAAAGAACTACATATGGCTGAGATTTCTAGGATTCCAACAAATCACTTCAAAACCCTAGTGCTGTCTCTGCTTGCATGGCCCCACTTTAGGTGGAAGACACAGATTGTGAACCTGTTTATTTCATTGTCAAAAATACTGACACCATCTACCCACAGAGAGAGCCCAGAAGTTCAGTGTCACAGGCTGTGGAAGCTGACATGACAAAAGCCAAATATCCAAGTTCGCAGCAGAAAGTAAACCTCAGGTTTTTGTATGTGTTGGAGGAGAAAAGAGAGTAAAAACAGAACCCAAGACCTTGAGCTCTCCTGAGCAGAACAGCAGTCAAGTTCCCAGTGTCACATCGCCACTTCCAGCTCTGGCTTTCTCGTCCACTTGAAGTCCCTGTCATTCTTTGATTGCCATGTCTTTACCTCAGGGTGTTTTCACTGTTCACCCATTGCTATTTTTACCAATCTGAACGCTGCCCTGCATTCATTCTAGAATTGGACATTATCCTAAATAGCTTTCCATATCAATCATAGTTAATATTCCAGAACAAATTCCACATACCTGTGAATGACATATCCAAAGCCTCCCTGACTTCTTCTGTCCTAGTGGTCTTTAGCTCCTCTCCCCTCCAGTCACTCAGTTCATGATGGGAAGTGGTGTGTACCCAGTACAAGGAAATGTTCAAATGGTAAATACCTGTGTGCTGGTTTCTGGTTACTGCTCTGATACTCCCTTCCTCTGTTGCATCTCTCTGCCCAAGGGGCCCCTCTAGAAATTCCCATAGTTTAGCTCCTAAAGGTCCTGTGTAGGTAGAGGAACTCCATGACCATGACTTCCTCCTGGGCTAGGGGCAGTGGTGCATGAGCCTAGCACATCCATAGTTGGGTGGTTTTTGTTCTTCTTTGTTTTAGAATTTTATTGGTAAAAGTTAATTTTATATCACAGTGAAATTCAAAGTGATACATTCATAAATACACACATCTCTCGTGTGTTTCCCTTCTAATCCTATCTCACTACTCACCTCCTCCCTCCTCATACCTGCTAATAAGGTCGGTAGTAGTACTTTGATATGTAGACATAATATTTGGCCTATTTTCTTCCTCAAGCCTCTTTTTCCCCTTCCCCTCCTCCAACATTTTAAGCATGAATAGAGACTTCCTTAACAAGACCCCTAAAGCTCAGGAAATGAAACAGAATCAATAAATAGGATGGCGTCCAATTAAAAAGCTTTTGTACAGCAAAGAAAACAGTGATGTAGTGTTTTGATTGCTAACCTTGTCCATGGGCACACGGCCAGTTTTATCAACACCTGAAACTACTTTACCTCTGAAGTGACACACCCCTAGTTCATAATCTAATCATTCATTTCTACTTTTCTTATTCTTTTGCTGTTTTCAAATTCTTCCTCTACCTTACAGAGCCCCACATTCCTTCGAGAACTCAGTTTTCTATCAGTTTCCCTCTGCTCTTACTTCTCTACTAGCTCTTGGTCTCTTATTTTAGCTCCATTCTCTCCAACACCATCTCTTTTATTGCTTAGTTCTTCTACCACATCTGCTCTGTAAAAATTAAATTAAACCCAGAATTCATCTTCTTTGATCTTATAACCACCCATGCTTTGGACAGAGTTAAAGAAAATCAAATAAGCATACATTCGGTCATGTACTTTACTGCTGCCTGGTGTATTTTACAAGTCATTGGTCAACTCCTTTGTCCCCTGTGACTTTTCCAAATTCCTTATACACTCCTCTGGTATCTAACTTTCCTCCCAGCATGGCCCCTTCATTTTCACAAGACATTTTGCTCCAATTCTAGAGATAAATTGATATTTTCTGGAAGGAATACACTCATATTTATATCTTCCTACTTCACCCTTAGGGAATGTTGACTACTTTGTTTTTCCTTTCAGAGCCAAAGGAAGAAGTTCAGCTCTGTTTTTCATGACCAAGATCCATTCATAATTTTCCCTTTATTTTATTCTTTCCCATTAAGACTTACAAACCTTACATATCCAAACTTTTCCATTCCTTCTCAATTTCTCTTTCACCAATGATTTTGTCCTCCATTTTCTCTGGATCATTTTCTCTAAACTTTAATATAGTCCCTTATTACAAAAATTATTTTCTATTTTATTAATCTTTATTCTACCCTATAATGCCTCCTTTTACACAAATATTTTAGTTATTCTTCAGGTACCATTAAACCTCCTGAGGAATTCTTCAACCTCCTGAGGAATCTTTTTTCTAAAATAATTGAAATTATGCCAGTTACAAATATTGTTTCGCTTTTAAAAAACAAAGGGCATATTTTGTCTTATTTTACCAGATCTTTTGAAAGAGTATGATGGAGTTAACAAAAATATATTGTTTTCCTTTCTGTATTCTCCTAGATTGTATAGTACTTGTTTGTTCAGATGTTTTGCTTTCTGTCTGATCTTATCTGAAATAAAGTTTTATCATCAATGTGATATTTTGATCTCTCTGCAATATGTCTAACTCTCTAACAATGATGACATGGAAATTGTTACTAGCCATTGATATAAACACTATTTTCAAGCACTGTGCTGAAATTTGTTCTTAGGTTACCTATTCTACTCATTTGAATTTCTGATGTCCCCTTAC